>NC_062265.1:5765368-6044517 GCF_916048215.2 Malus sylvestris
GATACAAGGCTACCCGTTACTTAATCATTAATGACCAACTTTACAAGCGAAATTTTAACCTACCATACCTAAGATGCCTTACGCCCGTAAAGGCGGAAACTGTCATTCGAGAAATACATGAAGGAGTATGCGGAGATCATTCTGGATCTTAATCCCTAGCACACAAGGCTTTTTACCAAGGATATTATTGGCCAACACTCCACCAAGATGCCATCAGAATATCCCGCTCATGTGATAAGTGTCAACGCTACGCAACTATTTCTCACTCCTTTCCCGAGCCACTCACTCCTATGATTAGCCCTTGGCCCTTCGCCCAATAGGGACTTGATTTGATCGGCCCAATGCCTGTAGGGAAGGGCAAGGTTCACTATGCAATCGTTGCAGTTGGCTACTTTACAAAGTGGGCTGAAGTAGAACCTTTGGCAACTATTACTGAGGCAAAAATAGAAGACTTCGTATGGAAGAACATCCTTTGCAGATTCAGCATTCCCAATGCGATAGTCATTGACAACAGGCGACAATTCGACAACAATAAGTTCAGGATGTTCTACTCTAAGTTCAACATCAACTTATGTTTTGCCTCCCCAGATTATCCCCAGTCTAATGGACAAGTTGAAGCCATCAACAAAATAATCAAGCGAACTTTGAAAACCAGCTTGGACAAGGCTAAAGGTTGTTGGCCAGAATTTGTACCCTAAGTTCTTTGGTCATACCGCATTTTGTATCAGACATCAACAGGAGAAACCCCATTCTCACTTGCCTTTGGTACAGAGGAAGTTGTCCCAGTTGAGCTTGAGCAAGCAACGTTCCAAGTCCAGAACTACGTGCAAAGCGAAAATGATAAACAACTTACCCTCAACTTAGATCTAGTCGAGGAACACAGAAACCAGGCTCACTTGAGGAATGTCACCTATAAGCAGCGCATCTTCAACTACTATAACTCAAGGGTAAAACCTCATTCTTTCAAAGTGAGGGACTGGGTATTGAAGAAAAGATTACTTTGCGACAGAGTCCCGAGTGAAGGAACACTAAATCCAAACTGGGATGGACCGTTTGAAGTTGTTGGCATCAGTCGCCCTGGCTCCTACAAGCTTAGAAGCTCTGATGGCAAGACCCTTGCCATTCATGGAACGCTGATCACTTGAAGTACTATTACAAGTAAACTCACATTGTATAAGTGTTAAGCTTCAGCCGTTCGACATCCTATGTAACGAAGACTATTTGGCATGAATTCAATAAAGAGGTGATTTAGACAACTCGGTCCAATCCTCTTACATTCCTAGCAATGAAACACTCGTGTTCAAAGCTTCAACATGAATGCTTCCAACATGAAACAAAGTCTAAGTATATGTCAACAAGACTATATAAATAAAAGAACAGCTTCACAGTATATTCGTTCAATCATACATTCCAACATATGCATACATAAGCCAACTATGCTTTGAAAGGGTTCAACATATTTTGTGTCATTCGACATTTGTTACAATGGGACTAAACACCTTACCCTTATTTTCACCAACCAGGTGATGAAATGTGAAGAAGGAACTCATCTTCATGCCACCAACCAGGTGATGAAATGTACAACTCGTACTTTCCTTCATGCCACCAACCAGGTGATGAAATGTACAACTCGTACTCTCCTTCATGCTACCAACCAGGTGATGAAATGTACAACCAGTACTCTAATATCATTTGGCAACTTGCCACTCATGCCACCAACTAGGTGAAGAAGGAACTCATCTTCATGCCACCAACCAGATGATGAAATGTATAACCCATACTCTCATTCATGCCACCAACCAGGTGATGAAATGTATAACCCGTACTCTCCTTCATGCTACCAACCAGGTGAAGAAGGAACTCATCCTCGTGCCACCAACCAGGTGATGAAATATGATGAAATGTGATGAAGGAACTCACATTTGTACCAACAACCAAGTGATGAAAGCAACTTACCATTCATTCCACCTACCAGAAGACGAGTGGTACAACTTATACATGTGAACTCCTAGCATTCACAAATAATCAAAAACCCTCAAGCTTAACAACTCAACTAGGAGAGCACTTATGCCCAACAAGAGTTATAGTCACCAACAAAGTCTTAATGCAAGCCAATAACAACTTCAGTGCATGGCATACGAAGATCAAGCTATTCAGCCCTCTTGTATCTGCTTCAGACATTTCCCATCTGTAACAATGCAAACGCTACAACTCGTAGAAAACTTCACACACTCTTGATCAAGACAGTGTGAAGCAAAACTAATTTATGGTGCCAACAAGAGCTTCATCAAAGGAGTTCAACCACAATTCTCAAAAGTTTCACACACTTTTGATCAAGACAGTGTGAAGCAAAACCAATTTATGGTGCCAGTAAGAGCTTCATCAATGGAGGGCAACCACAATTCTCAAAAGCTTCACACACTCTTGATCAAGACAGTGTGAAGCAAAACCAATTTATGGTGCCAACAAGAGCTTCATCAAAGGAGTTCAACCATAATTCTCAAAAACTTCACACACTCTTGATCAAGATAGTGTGAAGCAAAACCAATTTATGGTGCCAACAAGAGCTTCATCAATGGAGGGCAACCACAATTCTCAAAAGCTTCACACACTCTTGATTAAGACAATGTGAAGCAAAGCCAATTCATGGTGCCAACAAGAGCTTCATCAATGGAGTTTAACCACAATTCTCAAAAGCTTCACACACTCTTGATCAAGACAATGTGAAGCAAAACCAATTTATGGTGCCAACAAGAGCTTCATCAATGAAGAGCAACCATAATTCTCAAAAGCTTCACACACTCTTTATCAAGACAGTGTGAAGCAAAACCAATTTATGGTGCCAACAAGAGCTTCATCAAAGGAGTTCAGTCACAATCCTCAAAAGCTTCACACACTCTTGATCAAGACAGTTCGAAGCAAATTCAATGTATATGGTTCATCCAAACCTTCGACTACTACAAGGTGTGGCTTGCATCACAATCTCTTGCTTAACAGTGTGGAAGCAAAATTTGTATATGTTGTCTCTCCCACATTTTCAAATTACTAGTTTCCCAAAAAAAAAAAAAAGGAAAATTGGGAAATTCAACAAAACTTCATCAATGGAGGACAACTACAAATTCTCAAAAGCTTCACACTATCTTGATCAAGATAATGTGAAGCAAAATCAATTCATGGTACCCAACAAAAGCTTCAACTCCAAAGCTTTACCTATAAAGCTTTAACTCCAAAGCTTCACCTACAAAGCTTCAACTCCAAAGCTTCACCTATAAAGCTTTAACTCCAAAGCTTCACCTACAAAGCTTCAACTCCAAAGCTTCACCTACAAAATCTTCACCTACAAAGCTTCAACTCCAAAACTTCACCTACAAAGCTTCAACACAAAAGCTTCACCCACAATAGCTTCACCCATAAAAGCTTCACCTATAAAGCTTCACCTATAAAGCTTCACCAACAAAAGCTGCACCCACAAAAGCTTCACCCACCACAAAAACTTCATCCACCACAAAAGCTTCACCCACCACAAAAGCTTTACCCACAAAAGCTTTACCTACAAAAGCTTCACCTACAAAGCTTCAACACAAAAACTTCATTTACAAAAGCTTCACACTATCTTGATCAAGATAATGTGAAGCAAAATCAATTCATGGTACCCAACAAAACTTCACCTACAAAGCGAAATTCGAAAAGAAAAAAAATCGAAAAAAAAAAATTCGAAAAAAAAAAATTGAAAAAAAAAGGCCTAGGCCTCATCTTCTTTGGGCCTAACAACTTTCATAACAAATATATATGAAGGAGGAGTTTTGGGCTACCACTTAGAAAGGAAAATTGTGAAGTTTTGTTACTTTACTTGGCTACTAGCAAGACACCTCTTTCGTCAACTCCCTCGACCGGAGACTTGGGGGACTCCTACCATATGCTACTACATCTTGATACTCGGAAGTCTCACGACCACTCAGTGACTTGGATTTTTTCAAGTCTCAAACCGAGAAGTTTTCCTCACTCTGGAAATTAAGGAAGCACTGCCTCAACCTACATGCTTCATTCACAAAGCTTCAACATACAAGCTTCAACAAAAGGAAAAATTCAAATAACTTAGTGAAGAAGGCCTTGGTGTATTTAACACAATACGTTGAAATGAAGCAAAGCTTGTTTATTGATATCTCTGATAAGTTACAAATATGTACATATACATGAATCAAAATAAACAACAAGTAGGAGCCTTCACAAAGGTTGCTCAGGAGAAGTCATAGCAGTCGGCAAAGCCCTAGAAAGATGAGGCACCAGAGGGTGATTATTCGGAGCCTCAGTACTAGGCAGAACCCCAGAAGGAGGAGGCACCAAAGGTGGATCATTTGGAGCTTCATTACACGGTACAGCCCCAGAAGACGAAGGCAATAAATGCCTTTGGAACAAACCCATAAACCTCTGATGATCAAGTAAAATCTGACCATCAGGAGGTCGAGCTTCCTCTTCATGTTTGTAGCATAGTCATGTGCGAGCCTGTGCAACTGTTTATTCTCATGCTTGAGCCCTCTAATCTCCTGTTTGAGACTTATCACTTCAGCTGCCAATGATTCAACTTGACGGGTTCGAGCAAATAAGCATTGAGCCATATTAGACACATAACCTGCACACTAAACACTGAGAGCTAGAGAATCCTTAACTGCCAACCATTTGGAAAGTAGTCTGTTATCTTTAGGAGTGAGAAGGTTCCTGGCCAGCACCGCATCGGTCATATCATTCTTCATCACAGAGTCCCCAACGGTAAGAGAACCAGTAGGGGATAAGAATGATGGGCGCCTAATGTTGTCTTGAAAAGGCATGGCTACCTCTTCACCAAAGTTCAAATCAAAACGACGGTCGGATGGTCCAGACATTCTCAGAAATGATGAAGGAGAAATGAGGTGCAATAAATCTCTAAAGTAAGAGGAAAATTCCTACAAGCAATAACTATCTGAATGTACTTCTTGCACACAATTGGTGCCCTTATAAAAAAAAAGGGCAACAAGGCCGTTGGTTTAAAAATCGAAGAGGCACCACTCTCCGGATTTCGAAGAGACACCACTTTCCACATGCAACATCAGCTCCTCGGGTACCACAGATAACTTTGCCAAAGATCTCTGACAAAGTTTAGACACATAAATTTTGAAGGTCGAGCTACCCTACTATTACCCACAAGGGTAAACGAACATCACCACTGCTTGATAACTGGAAAGTCCATATGTGTGTTAACCTCTGTGCTCCGTGGCAAGGCAGACTGGCAAAAATGCCCAACCTTTACTCACATTCGAGAAAACACTCCCAACAAGATTGCTTGCTTAAAAATCTAAGAGGCACCACTCTCCGAATCTCGAGAGCCAGACTCTCAACAAGATTGCTTGCTCAAAAATCGAAGAGGCATCGTTTTCCAAATCTTGAGAGCCAGACTCCCAACAGGAATACTTGCTCAAAAATCGAAGAGGCACCGTTTTTCAAATCTTGAGAGCTAGACTCCCAACAGGAATACTTGCTCAAAAATCGAAGAGGCACCGCCCTCTGAATCTCGAGAGCCAAACTCCCAACACGATTACTTTCTCAAAAATCGAAGAGGCACCGCTCTCCGAATCTCAAGAGCCAGACTCCTAACGGGATTGATTTCTCAAAAATCGAAGAGGCACCTTCTCCAAATCTTGAGAGCCAGATTCCCGACAGGATTGCTTGTTCGAAAACCAAAGAGGCACCGCTCTCCAAACTTCGAGAGCCAGATTTCCTTGGATAAAACTTGTTTGTAATCTTCGCACGCAACATCAACTTATCAGATACCACAGACAACTTATCAGATACCACATACCACAGACCACTACATTGGTATGACTAAGAAGGTTAAAGGAATAACATTACTACTTGTTGTTAGGGAGACTCCTATATATGTCGACCTTCATCCTCCACGGAGAGGCAGACCTGCAAAAATGCTCAACCCTTCTTGATATCTAAGAAGGCACTCCCAACGAAGCCTTTCAAAATACTCAATTTTCTCCCCCCCCAATAATACCTATGCAAACCAGCCACACCAGAGCAAAAATATATCATATCATCAGGGTCAAAAGCAAGAGTATCCATATCATGCTTTTTCCCTATCTTTTCCTTTGCCCTTGTTCTTACCTACAAGACAAGAAGAAAGAGAGCAATCAGTCAACACTTGTAATCAAGCTTCCAGTCAGGAGCTGACTGCTTGGAACCCCTTGCCTGGTTACTTACCTGGCATTGCTCTCGAGTACTCATCTTCAACATCTTATGCTTCTAGAGAAGATACCACATCTGCCTGAAGAACATATAAGGCAAGTGAGAAGGATACAAGGAAGCATGTGGAGACAAGCGTAACAGAACATGTGCCGATACATCCACTACTTTGTCAACAACAAAAGTATCCCATATTATCAGGGTTGAATGTACTCTAGATTTGATGGACTTGTTTTGACCCTCAAATTCTTGAGTCAGCCTTATACTCTGGAGGAAACCAGAAAACCCTCCAACCCAATTCAAGAATAAGCTTGTGGAAAGTTACTTCTTCAAAAGCAAAAGTATCTCATATCATCTCTTCTCCATTTGCTTCTCCTTATCCTTGTTGCTATTTACGACACAATGAGAAGGAGAACAATCAACTAGAAGTAAAAGTCGAACCTCCGATCCAGGTTGCTTGCTTGGAAGTCTGATTGCTTACCTTGTCTGTTACCTCATTCGGCAAATCTCCTAGCTCGGCGACTTGGGGGACTCTTACTATAGAGTTTGTATCGCGCTTGACCAAGCCTGAAACTACAAGTAAGCTTCAAGTGAAATTGATACATTACCTTGTGCATCTCCACCGGTTAAAGATACCACCCATGGATGGAGGAATAGTACTTCCAGAGAAGATGCCACATCTACCTATGAGACAGATAAGGCAAGTGAAGACAATACCACACTTCGGTACTTAGAAGTTTCGTGATTACTTAGCGGCTTGGATCTTGCAAGTCCCCAACCGAGGAGCTTCCCTCACTCGGGAACTTAGAGGAACACTGTTTGTACCATACTAGACCAATCTCGAAACTACTGAGCACCAATCAATGTTATATCGTCAAGGACCCAGAAGAGTTTCCCTCAAACCAGGAGGCCAATCATAGCGCGACACGTGTCGACATCAGAATCCAATCATAGCGCGACATGTGTCAACATCAGAAGTCAATCACAACACGACACGTGTCAATGTAAAAACAAAGCTATAAATTCTCTTCTATAAAAAGGAGATTATTCTCCCACAATATTTCCGAATGTCATTTGTACTAAATCATTCACTAGTACACATAAAATGAGAGCTTGAACCTATGTACTTGTGTAAACCTTCACAATTAATGAGAACTCCTCTACTCCGTGGATGTAGCCAATATAGGTGAACCACGTACATCTTGTGTTTGCTTCCCTGTCTCTATCCATTTACATACTTATCCACACTAGTGATCGGAGCAATCTAGCAAAGGTCACAAACTTAACACTTTCTGTTGTATCAAAGTCCTCATTGATTTTGTGCATTAACAGTTATCATTAATCTGTGATCCCATATTCTCATGTGCATGCGCATGCATAAAAACTTTTCATTTCTTTTGGATATCCATTGCCTCTTTAAGGGCATTATACTATCTCTTCCAGGATAGTCATAGTTTAAAGAATGCAGATCATAACCTCTTATTGAGCGTTACAGAGCTTGGATTTTAATCTCCATTTTCGGGAGTTGAGTCATTGGAACCTATATGTCTATCATGCTCCATGCATGAGACATCAACATTCCCATGTCCGCAGATTGTCCTTTCTGGGACGTATATCCATGCGGCGACTGTCATGCTTCTGGCATGCAACAGTTATGCTTTGGGAATGCAATAGTTTAGTAGTGTCATATTCTTCTTCTTTCGAATGAATGAACCTTTTGAGTCTAAGGGTTTGCCACGCTTCAGGCGTGCAACAGATAAATCATGTACTGCCTCATTATATTTTGTCCAATAAGGACATTAATTCTTGTAGGCACATTTGCAGCAGGTGTATATGATTTCATCACTTTCGTTGCATCATTCAATTATTCTTACTTCATTTTCTCATTGATTGCTTTGTGAATCAAAATAAAACAAATTCTCTTCGTTCTTCTGGAACAGTATTTTCTTATCATTCATCTGGAATGATATTTTCTCATCATTCTTCTGGAACAATGTTATTTTCTCCCCTAATGGCGGGAAAACTGTCTTATCAAAATCATAGTTCGCAAATCATGCGGTAAATATATCCCCAGTCAAGGGTTCCAAATGTTGAAATATAGATGGTGGATTGAATTCAACATAAATTCCCAATTTGTATTGATGCCTTATTTTAGTACGTTGTGGCAGTCTTACAGGCACATAGATAACACAACCAAAAACTCGTAAATGTTAATGTTTGGCTGGTGCCCAAACACGAGTTGTACTGAGAAATATTGATGGTTGGCAAGTGGTCTCAACCAAACTTAATAATGAATTATGTAAAATGGTATGTCCACATGTAGAAGACTTGCAATTTCGTTTTCATGAGTAGAGTGCGGGTAATCAATTTCATCTGCTTAATAAATGTTCTAAACCATTTTGAGTATGGATATAAGGAACTTCTTGTCCTTATTTAATAGTCTGTAGACTGAGACTCTTATGACTTTTATTACAATTAAGTTGAGGCACTACGGCACTTCAAACTTATGATACTCATCAAGGAATTTCATGTCCTGATATTCAGGATCAAAGGACTTCATACCTGATCTTTTTGCATGACGGAACTTCGGGTCCAATCATTTTATATGATGAGGATCAAGAAATTGCAGGTTCTGATCTGATCAAGGAACTTTAGGTCCTATATATACTCATTGTAACACAAAATAAGTACAATAAATAAATTAAAGCAATAGGCGGTAATTCCAGCCATAATGAATAAATTGCATTTAAGTAAATAAAGCTTGTGATAAGGGCTTTAATTCAACACCATTCACATAAATCAAAACTTATAGCAATATGCGGTAAAACCGTCCATGGTAAATAAATTGCTTTAAAGTAAATAAAGCTTGTGACAAGGCTTTGATTCAACACCGTTCACATAAATATCAAAGCTTTAAAGCAAAGGGTAATAATTATAACCACTGTAAATAAATTGCTTTAAATAAATAGAACTTGTGACATGGGCTTTAAACCAACACCATGCACATAAATATGCCAAAACAGAAAATGCAATGATTAAGTCCTCATCTTTTGCTTTTTCTTTTTCTTGGTCTAACACTTCTTTTGTTTGATTCCTTTTATTTTTATTTTTATTTCACAGTTCTGAAGTCATTTTAATTACTCAGTAAATAATAGTAACAATAAGTTCCAATTGGTGTTCCTCCTCCGATGAGTTTCGAAAAAGTCGAAATGGTTCCCATAAGTTTTGGAGTCAAGAGTGTCTGCAACTTATGAGAAGATCAAATAGTTAGATTTAGCTCAAATTTTAGAATGATATGGATAAGAGGATACCGAATAACTTTCATGAAGAAACAATTTTGATCTGAGCTACCGAAATGGAGTTTTGGTACTCATAAGGTGGCTGTCCAGTTTTCTGCGGAAATTGGAAACTGGTTTGGTATTTCAGACATTTGCGACAATTGCACCGTTAAAGTTTTTTGAAATTTAGATATGTTGTAGATACTGAGCGGATGAAAAACTTTCAAGAAGAACGAATTTCAATCCGAGGTCCGCAAGTTGGAGTTCCGAGGCTGTTTACATGGCTGTCAAATTCTCTACGAATTTTGAGTCTGTACTCTTTTGCTTCTACAAAGAATGATATACAGTCATGCAACAACATATATATATGTGCTTCAGGAAAATCAGTAGTACAAAGATCTTAAGATGAAATGAAAAGATTTTCTTATCTGTGAGATTCTAGGCAACATAGGTGAACAAGATTTGTGGCGTTATGCTTTCCACTAACATGAGAGCTTCTCGTGCTAATAACGTGTTATAAAATCGACAGTGTGTGCAGTGGAATAAAAGAAATAAGACACAAAATTTACGAGGTTCTTCTACAGTCAGTGTGACTGGAGTACGTCATCGGGGCAGCAGTGGTGCTTTCATTATAATTTGGAATAATAGGAGTATAAAGATAATTCTCTCTATTATCTCCTCTCTTTTTCTCTCTTCCTCTTCTTTCCTCTCTCTCTATCGTGAGTCACTCACCTATGTTTGGTGTGTGTTTCATTTATATAGAAAACATGAGTCGTAGGGAGTAACCTTTGGCAAACAGTGAAAGACAACCTTTATTCCCACTTGTAGCTTAGTGGATTAGTGGCCAGCGTGGACATCCACCATATTTACAACAACATACCCATTTTAAGTGCTTCAAAAACTCCATAGCTTCCATGATGTACTCGTCTTCTAAAATTGAGATGTCATCTAACATTAACAAATTTTGATGACAATTAAACCCTTTACTATTTTACGAGTCAATGAAGGACGATATGAGTTCACAATCCTTCCTCCAGTGCTAAGGCAGATTCCGAAGCTGCTGTTGAGACTAGGATTGCAATGATTTCCTTCGCTATTAGGACTTAAAAGAATACTGTAGTTTGTAATGGTCGCTGGTAATCATGCAATCAATTATTTGGTTAACCTAATTCAATAATTCTTTATAAAGTTTTTTAGCTAAAATGGTTTCTGCGATTGGCATAACTTCTCACTTTGGTCCCTGAGATTTTAAATAGATAGAAGTCATCCCTGAGGTTGTCCACCGTCAATCATTTTGATCCTTATGTGAAAAATCTCCATAAGTTGACGGTATCAATCATTCCACATGCTTTTTCACCCTTTAACACATTTTCTTCTGCCAAAATCACCCTTAAACCCATTTCCCTCCACTAAAATCAATAACATAGCAGTTTAATGAAAGAAAATGGTGAAAAATCAAGTAAGAGGTTGATTTGACAAAAATACCTTTAATTTAACAGAGATTTTTTTTTTTACAAAAAGACAAAAATGATTGATGGTGGACAATCTCATAGACCACTTCTATTGATTTCAAATCTCAAGTACCAAGCTGTGGAGTTATGCCAATCTTAATGACCATTTTGACTAAAAAACTTTCCTTGTAATGAACAAAAAAAAAACACCATATCAACTTTTTTTTACGAGTCAAGACCCAAAAGAAATGTCTGCTAACCCACCACTCATCTTAAGCTTAATTATGTAAATGCTAAAATGAAAATACTCTAGTGTACTATATAAAATGAAAATAATCTAGTAGTAATATAGTACATGTGTGCATGATTTTTTTATAACCATGACACGTGGCACTTTGGGTGGCAAGAAGGACCAGAATGCCCATGGCCATTGAACTTCAGACGCTCGGACTAGTCATGCTTCCTAGTCAGACGGCCATTTTGCAACCTGTATTACTTGTCTCCCAAGTAAGTAAACTCTAATTCAAGTCAAATTAGGATATCTTGGGGATTAGGCAACGTAATCACAATCATAGAAAGATTACTCTTCCTACAAGGACTCTCAAGAACTCTATAAATACCTTAGTTTGGGCATTTATCTCTCTAATAAATGACAACAGAAGATACATCTTTCTACGCCTAACATAGGTTCATATCCCTTCAAACACATATCCATTCACCACACCGCCATCTACGCATAAACATGCTCATGGAGAACTCATCTGTTATACGCCCTACCATAGGCTATTCGTCAAGGATGGTTCACGATGTAGCACACATCGCACCATCCTTTCTTAGAACTACACTCGCATTTTGATTTTCCTTCCCGAAAATATGTAGATAGTCTGATCTGGATTCAACTACACACCCAAATCAATCCCATTCTCCATTCGTTGGAGATAATGGGCAATTTCAACTAAAAATAGCCTATGTCAGCAGCTGTGCGTGAAGCTTTCTTTGATAGTGAACTTATATTTCCCCCCCCCCCCCCCCGCCAACGACCTTTGCCACGAGCGACGATGAAACCCAAAATATCCTAAAGACAAGGCTTTAATTGATGGTCGAGAGAATAAATCTCTTACGGTTCACAACAACCACCAATTCGAGACTCACACGAAGAATGCTTTTGTAATGGACTTGTTGTTGCTACCGTCATAATCAAGGACTGAGTTTCCCGGCAAACACAAAAATGAAGGGTATATAATGCCTTTGTTTATTTTTTTCCAATATCTTATTCCTTTGAAAAAGTTTAAATCACTTTAGCATGAAATAACTAAGAACACAATCTGACTAATCGTTATTGTTCTTCCAAATTAATATGTGCTGGTCACACATCCCCTTTTTTTTTCTTTAGATCTTTCAGCATTGTACTAATTCAGTTCGACACTATTTGGTGGACACTATTTGGTGGAGCCAGTAACTCCGACAATGACACCATTGCTCTGAGGAGCATAGCAAAGTCCAGCACTAGAATGAATTCACTGGGAAAGTGGGAGCATCCCATCAGAGCACATGACATCTTTGCCTAGTAGAGGCTCGGAGCTTGTCAATGCAAAAGTAAAGGCATGTTTGGCTTTGTGTAGACCAATACCTCATCGTAAGTTCAACTCGTAGATCTATCATCTGAAGTCTACAATCAGCTTTTCATGTAAGTCAACCCAAATCCTTCAAACACGTCAACTAGGGCAAGTGCTTGCAAAGCTTTGGGGGTAATGTAATCGTGCCTAAAATCATTATGAGTACTTGAATGATTTTGAATAGAAATTGGACTTCCTAGATGAATTTAGACACAAGGCTAGTTGGAGATGAAAACTAAAGTCTGAAGATTGTTGTGTCAAATTTTTAGAATTTTCTACAAAGCAAATCCTTCAAGTTTTTTAAACGAGGACAACCGAATCTGCATTCCGATTCGAAATGAAAAGCTATGAGAAAATGAAGATTTTGAAGCTTTTCTGATTTTTCCAACCGGAGTTTCATGTACGCCCGGAACTTTGAGAAGTAGAGCTACAATGTTAATATTTTTTTTCAGAACATTGCACAAAACATAACAGTCTCAAATCTGGATTACAAAGCAATTGTACAATATGCCAGCCTAACCAGAACATTGCAGTAACACTATTAAATCAACATACTAAACTGTACCTACTTGAAATGAATTGGGTTTTGTGTCATACACCATTGCAAATATACGGATATGAGCTTTCTGTAGAATTTTGTGGAACACGACTCTTGTGGAAAATGTTATCACTGTTTTACGACTCATAGCGCATGCTTAAATTCTCTCATAAATTCCACAAGTTCTTCCTCCAAACTCATATTAAATGATATACCACATGTTGCAACAAACTATAAGTTCAAAATACACACACACTCATGATCAGGTTAACTGTAATACCCTGAAAATTTAAATATATGAATATGTAGAGAAAATTAAAAAATAATCAGTTTTTGGTTATAAAAATTTAATTGAGGAATTTTAAAATTTTGTTACCGGAAATTATTATAATTTACTTATTTGTATTATTGAGATTTTATATTATTTTTCGAGAATTTATAGTAATTTATTTGAGTTTTAAATTAAACTAATTACAAAGTTTAAAGTTTGGAAATTAATTAGCTAAAATCCGTAAACCCTTTGAGGTCATAATTTATATGTTTGAATAAAGTTTTATCTCACGAATGCGTAGGCGCAAACCGTTCGTAAAACGGAGTTATAACGAATAAGTTATTAACATTTAAAGTCATGGATACTTTTGTAATTTTAACCTTCATCTAGAAGGCTCTAGATTTTATGGAGCAATGGATGTGCCACGTGTGTGGCTGTGATGGAGAGAAGAGGAGAGAAAATGAGGGAGTGGACGAATTAGCCTGGGGGGGAGAGAGAAAATGAGGACCAATCAGAAGAAAAGGAAATGAGGGGAAAGGAGGGAAGGGAGAATGAGAGAACTGGCCAACCCGTTTTCTTCACCCAACCCGGTTCCTTGACCCAGTCATATCTCCTCCGTTCGATATCTGTTGAAGGTAATTTCGGTGTCTATGGAAAGCTCTTGGCGAGCCCAACGTCCCTATGGTGTTGGATTTCCAAATTTCTTACCTAATTTTACAAATCGAAGTCATAAACCCACGGTGGTTCCGGCGGGTTTCACCATTTTTTTGTGATTCCGACAACGATTACCGTCGATTTCCACCACCAATAGACTTCCCTCAACCCCAGGAACAAGACCGAAGCAATGGTTGAGGCGTCGAGGTTCGAATGAGGGCAAATCAAGGAGCACCCATTCCTAGGGTTCAAACAGAATCGAGGGTGACTTAAGGTGTTTTCCGGTCCAGGTATGAAAGTTGTTCCTCTCATTGAACTCTACTTGCCTATAAAATTTGGTAATTTTTGGAGTTCGTCGGAAAACTAGGTTTCTGTTCACTGGAAACCACCATGTACGGCGGCACATGACTAGTGGGCCGATACTGCCTTTTTATGCAAATTTAGATATTTTGAATCCGTAATTGGTAATCATTTGATGTGTTTCGATTGTGAAAGCTGGTGTTGAATATTTCCGATTCTAGAATATTTTTGAAAATGGCTACAAGAATGGATTTAAACGGAATTATGAACTACGAAAGGCTTGATCTCGCTAATGGGTACGTAGGCAGTCTAACAAGAATTAGATGCAACCTTAATAATCGAGATTTAATCTTTAGTTGGGAATGGGATTTAAAGAAAAAAATTGGGGATAAATTATTAAAATTTAATCGTATGTTTTGGTAAGTTAATTTTGGTTATAGTTTTTGTGAGGAAATAAGAAAATTAAATATAGAATCGTGATTATTGGTAGTAATGTAAACAAGAGTTTAATTTGGGCCTATTATCAAAATGATTTTCCGAAAATAAATATTTTGGAGGCGGGGCGTTACATTAAGTGTTAACCCAAGGTTTCAAACCAATAGAAATCTGCTCCACGAGCTAAAAACAAGGTCACTCTCAAGGCACTGCTTAACAACTCCATACTTGTCCTCATTCCACCATTAGTTTGTAATGGAAAAGGGCAAAGAGCATACCATATGGAGTAAGAAGAAAATTTTCATAAATCCAAATGACTGCTATACTACATGACGGTTATGGATCCTGATTTCCATACATGAAGAAGTCTGAACGACATATTACTCTAGTTTACTCTAAACTATCTAAAGTGAGATGGATTAGAGTAAGTGCACCTTCATAGTCTGGTCATAGACTAAACAACTTCGATCGCAATGACCCACGGTGCCACCACACTTTATTGGGCTCCAGACAGATTCATTTGTTTCGCAAGATACGGAAACATAATCTGACCAAGATTGGAACGTTTCCTATATTCTTGGGGAATCCTGCAATCTCTCTTCAATTTTATGCGACAAAGAGCAACTAATTTTGAAACGCATATCAAAGAAAACCCAGTTCAAATAGACCTAGATTAATTCGAATAGACCCATATCAATTTGATAACCCAGTTCACTTTGATAAAGCGAATCAAGTTGAAAACCCAGATCAATTTGAATAAACCTAGATCAATAAGAAAATCAACAAATCAATTTGAAAATCCAGATCAATTTGAATAAACCCTGAGTTTAATTTTGCCTTAAATTAACCTTATACCTAAAAGAATTGTGCTCGTTAATTTGAGCGTATACCATTTGATGTTGTTTTATAGGGATTACAAGAAGTATTTGGATGAAGAACAAACTCTTCAAACCAAGGAGAAGTATTTGGATGAAGAACAAACTCTTCAAACCAAATTTACAGATAATACAAAAGATAAATAACCTATGTTATATTCGAAATACTTGCAACAGATAAGGCTTATCTCAGCCTTCCTTTGGACTAATCTGATTGTGATCTTCAGTAAGTGTTGTGGCGGGAACCTTTGAATTCGGACTTGGTTTATCACACCCCCGCAAGCTGAGCGGTCGCCAGCGAACGGGAAGCTTGGATAAAAGATAGTTGAAACGATGAGTAGATAGACCTTTAGTCAAAAAATCAGCAACCTGATCTTGAGTAGCTACATAGCTCACCTGAAGTTCACCACGAGTAACCTTCTCACGAATATAATGATAGTCAACTTCCACGTGACGGGTCCGTGCATGAAAAACAGGGTTAGAGGCAAGGGAGATAGCAGAAATATTATCACACCACACCTTTGGAGGAGACAGATGAAGATGCAGGTCTTTAAAGAGTTGACGAAACCATGAAAGAGTAGCTGCAGTTATGGCAAGTTGGCGATATTTTGATTCTGTGCTAGAACGAGACACTCCTTTTTGTTTCTTAGAACTCCAGGACACAAGGTTTGGACCAAGAAATATACAAAACCCGCTAGTGGATTTGCGATCATCGGGGTATCCTGCATAATCAGAGTCGGCAAAGGCAGTGAGGGTGAGAGGTCCAGGTTTGTACACAAGGCCATGATCGGGAGTGGACTTCAAATAGCGAAGGATGCGTTTAACAGCAATCCAGTGTGTGGTGGTTGGTTGATGCATGAACTGGCAAACTTGGTTGACAGAGAAGGCAATATCAGGGCGGGTGAAAGTAAGATATTGGAGTACACCCACCACACTCCTAAACTCGGTGATGTCTTGTAAGGGTTCGCCATCATATAAGCTGAGGCGTTTGCCACTGACTGCAGGAGTGGAGACCGGTTTACAGTCCACCATGTTGGTACGTTGAAGCAAATCAGAAATATATTTAGACTGTGAGAGATGAAGACCATGACTGGAGCGATGAACCTCCATACCCAAAAAATACGTGAGAGGACCAAGATCTTTCATTGAAAAAACTGAGCCCATGTCCTTGATCAAGGAGTTGATACACTGAATGTTGTTTCCTGTGATAAGTATGTCATCGACATAGATTAATAAGTAAATACGAATTAAACCATGACAATACACAAAGAGAGATGAGTCTGCTTGGGAGGTCACAAAACCAAGATGTTCCAGATGATTAGAAAAACATTGGAACCATGCCCTAGGAGCCTGTTTAAGGCCATACAACGATCTGCGCAATTTACAGACATGGGTGGGATATTGAGGATCAACAAAACCAGTGGGTTGTTTCATGTAAACTTCATCAGATATGGAACCATGTAAAAACGCATTCTCAACATCCAGTTGACGTATAGGCCATGAAAAATGAACAGCCATAGCAATAATAAGCCGAATGGTTGAGTGGGTCACCACGGGACTAAAGGTTTCACCATAATCAAGACCTGGTTGTTGATGAAAACCATTTGCCACAAGACGAGCTTTAAACCGATCAATAGACCCATCAGACTTGCGTTTAAGACGAAAGACCCATTTATTTGGTAGTACATTCATGGTAGGAGTATAGGGTACCAAAGACCATGTGCCCGCACGTTGTAGGGCATTGAATTCATCAGCCATAGCTGTCCTCCATTCCTGAAATTTATTAGCTTGACTGTAGCATGTAGGTTCAGACATAGCAGTGATGGTGGAAGTATGGGCATACTTAGGGTTAGGTTTAGAAATGCCATCTTTTGCACGGGTAACCATAGGATGGATAGTGGGGGGTGCTAGAGTGGATGGGGTTGTCGAAAGGGGAGGGAGAAGTGGGGTAGGTGGAAGTGACGTTACTGGAGGTGTGGAAATGGGGGGGGATAGTAGGGTAGGGTGGGAAGAGGATAAAGGTGAGGGGATAGGAGAGGAAATAGGAGTCAAAGGGTGTGTGATAGAGACGGGTGAGGGAATGGGAGTGTCTGAAGGAGGGTTGGAATAGGTAATGGAAGTATGGGATAAAGTAGGATTAGGTGGCGAATTTGGGGGGGGATGGAAAAGTGAGTTCAGGGTTCCCAAGAGTAATGGGATGGTTATCATGCAGAGAGGATGGTACGGGAGTAACACTGGGATTTTCATGAAATGGAAAACAATTTTCATCAAAAAGAACATGTTTAGACATGAAGACACGACCGGTGCATGGGTCAAGGCACCTATACCCTAATTGATTTTGAGAATAACCTAAGAAAACACACTTTTTGGAACGAAAATGCAATTTTGTTGACATGTATGGACGTAGGTATGGAAAACAAGCACACCCAAAAACTTTAAAAAAATCATAGGATGGTTCTCGATGAAATAATTTTGTGTATGGAGAAGATAAGTTCAAAACTTTAGTTGGCAGGCGATTTATTAAAAAATTAGCAGTATGTAGAGCTTCAGCCCAATAGGTTTGTGGCATGGACGCATGAGCAAGAAGAGTTAGACCAGTTTCAACCAAATGACGATGTTTACGTTCTGCCATACCGTTTTGTTCAGGATGGTGAGGGCATGTATATTGATGATGAATGCCATGTTTTTCTAAATAAGATTTGAAATTGTTGTTAATATATTCTCCTCCACCATCCGTTTGAAAATTTTGGATTTTTCGTTGAAATTTATTCTCCATTTCAGTTTTAAATTTAATGAATGTGGAGAACACATTAGATTTGAGTTTTAAAGGATATAGCCATGTATATCGCGAAAAATCATCAATGAAAATCACATAATAACGAAAACCAGAAATTGATAAAGTAGGGGACGTCCATACATCTGAATGAATAAGTTGTAAAGGAAAATGGGAAATAGAATTTGATGGTAAAAATGGCAATTTCTTGCTTTTGCCCAAAGGGCATGAATGACAGACAGAATTAAAATGGTGCCTAGTAAGAGGCACTTTGCTAGTAGAAACTAAATGTTTTAAAATAAATGACGAAGGATGACCGAGTCTGGAGTGCCAAATACGATCATCAACCTTGACTCCCATGCACGAAAATAGTCCATGTCTTTTATTGAAATTAAAACTTGCATATGGGATAAACACCAGTGTTATTCCGGCCTGATAAAAGGGTCCTCCCCGAGCGGATATCCTGAACACGGAAGAAATTAGGATGAAGGACAAAGAAACAGTCATTGTCAGAAGAGAACTGATTGATAGATAATATATTTTGAGAGGCATCAGGACAATATAAAGTATTAGAAAGAGGATAGGAGCTAGTGGGAGAGTGAATAAAAGATGTGCCTATTTGGGAAATGTGCAAACCTTGACCACCATGAACACCACCCACTTGATATGTGCCTATGTAGGGCTGTGCATTTGTAAGTTGACCAGGATCATTGGTAATATGAGTGTTGGCCCTAGAGTCCAGAAGCCATGTGGTGGGAGCATGAGAGACAGACTGGGGTACACAGGTAGACTGGGCAGCAAGGGCTGTGAGACGAGCACTTGGAACACGACCTTCATAAGACGTATTCATACGGTTGTAACAGTCAATGGCAGAGTGACCATTACGACGACAAATCTGGCAGCGAAGGGGTGGGCGATCAGACGGTGAGGGTCCGGCACCAAGAATACCGTCATTGGGACGTCCTGGATTAGGAGCAGCAGCAGCATGTGGCCGAGCCTGATGTCCACCACGATGAGGAACAGCGCCACGGCCTCCGCCACGCGTAAAACCTGCAGGAGCAGGATACCGACGGCCACGAGTAGCAGCCATAGCAGTCAAAGCAGGAGCAGAAGTGTCGCCAGACAAATTGAAGGTAAGATGACAAGTTTCAGCACTGAGAAGCAGTGCTTCCAAAGCAGCATACGAGATAGGAGTTTCTCGGGCTTGGATGGAGGCAACGGTGTTCTCATACAACGGGCCGACATTATTCAGGATCGTGGCAATTAAGTCCGCGTCAGCAATGGGAGAACCCGATAAGGCCAACTGATCAGCCAAGGTGTTGAGTTTATCCAAATAATCGGCAATACGGAGATCACCACGGCGGAGATTGAGAAGTTCCCCGCGAAGTTGAATAACACGATTGTGTGAGGAAGGTGCATAACGGTCCTGTAACGTCTTCCAGGCCTCGGCAGCACTAATGCATTTGACGACAACATGCATAACAGGAGGAGAGAGGGAACTAGTGAGCCACGAGAGAACCATCTGGTCAGTCTGGATCCAAGGTTCAAAGAGAGGATTGATTGTGTCAGTATGTTGACCGTCATCATCCAGGAGAAAAGCAGGAGGGCACAGAGAAGTGCCATCAACATAAGGCATCAAACTGCGACTCCGAATGAGTGGAACAAACTGGGCACGCCACAAGGGATAGTTATGGCGATCAAGCTTTAAAGGAAGAAAAGCAGAAACATTGGTGAGGGCAGCGGAAGAAGACATTGTATAGGGAAGGGAATATGTCGTAAGACTTGGAAAGGGATGATACCATAAAAGAATTGTGCTCGTTAATTTGAGCGTATACCATTTGATGTTGTTTTATAGGGATTACAAGAAGTATTTGGATGAAGAACAAACTCTTCAAACCAAGGAGAAGTATTTGGATGAAGAACAAACTCTTCAAACCAAATTTACAGATAATACAAAAGATAAATAACCTATGTTATATTCAAAATACTTGCAACAGATAAGGCTTATCTCAGCCTTCCTTTGGACTAATCTGATTGTGGTCTTCAGTAAGTGTTGTGGCAGGAACCTTTGAATTCGGACTTGGTTTATCAATACCTTTATGGCGACTTTCTTTGACTAAATCAATCTAAAAGAGGGGGAGGAAGTGAGATAGGCAGTGGGGAAAATAGCAAAAGAGTGAGACTCTCACTGTGAAGGGATTAAGACGCACAGAGAAGAGAAAAGCAAAAAAGTGAGATTAGGGGTGGCGGAAGATGCTCTCTACGAGGCGGATCGATTCGCTACACGTGGCAGCAGACTTACTAGCGGTGCCGCCGTTTGGCCTCCGCTCTCGCCAAGCGCTCCATCGGCCTCGGCACCACGGTAACTTAATCCTAATTATCAAGATCAAGTGAGAGGAAAGTTGCAAATCTGATGAAAAAATTAATAAAAAAAATATTTGACGCTGCTGTCAAATTTGATAGTAAAGGAGATAACTGCTATTTCATGTCATGTCATATCAAATTTGATTTATCGGTTGAAAATATTATAACTGTCTTTTTTTACTATTATTACTAATTTGGAGATGGTCTAAAGATTCGAGAGAGGGTAAAGCCCTAATTAAGAAAGCATTTGGCGTATTTCCATTAAGTGTACCGTGAAACCACATACATATGGCTGGTTTTAACGAATCTTGGGTGACACATGTGTAAAATAATAAAAACTTTAATTATTTATTTATATTCTTGGCTCGATTCGATTTAAACCGCCTCTTGGTACCACAAAACTGAGACCTGAGCCGGTCCAATTCGGTTTTTTAATTGATTTTTATTTTTTTCTTCAGTCAACATATATATATATATATATTTTTTTTTTTAATATGATTCGATTTGATTTTTTTTATTTATTTAAAGTAAATACAACTGATGATAAATCATGATTATCCATACTTTTTGAAACCGAAAAAACTCATAAAATTTGGTTTGATATAAATTAATCAACGGACGCAGGACACCAAACACCTGTATTAATATGCTACATACGTGTCTCATAAAATTTGGACGAGCTCAGAATCTTCAAAGTTCTTGAATGTGTCGACTAATAAAATAATGTCACAAACCTAACACAATTTTTTATATCGAAAACACATGAAAAATGTTAAAAGCAAACGTAAAGGGTTCGTGGAATCTAGCGTGCCATCATCACACACTATATATTATAATTATATATCTCCCCTCCCTTCTTTCAGACCTCTATCAAATCACATCACATGTTTGGGAATAAAATAGTTAGAATTGTTGTATTGTTTAATGAAAAGAAATTGGAAGAAAGTGGGAATTTATAAATTTAAAACCCAACAGGACGACAATTGGGAGGGAGGTTTCCTGTTTCAGAGACATTCCCGGTGGAAAGGAAGCACACGCGGGACTTTGAGGCTTCAGCACTTCCCCACGTGTTGCGGTTGGGCCCTTCACGAGCAAATGCGGTCCGCCCTTCACCTGTGTGGTAAACTAGGTAAGCAAATATATATACATACATTTTTTTTTCAGTTAATAATATGATCTAATGATATTTATTTTTACTTGAAAGATCTTGAATCGATTCTTGTCAAAAATAAATTTATTATAAAAATGAAGAACCACCGGTCGTAGAAAGAGAGATTTTCGTCGACTAAGAAGTATCACTTGCCGGTGGTCATCGGCCACCAAACAATCCAATCAAAGTTGATGCTTATTTGACGGTGGTGATGCATAAATCACTAGAATCATGTGAGTTGGCTGTTTAAGCTTGGTTCTATCTAAATTCCTTCTTTCCCTAAAAAATTGTTTTTAAGAATTTAATAAAATTTCATCCTAAATGAGTTTTTTAATTCTAAAGTCTAAATTTAAAACCATAGTTTTTAAGAAAAATTAATTTTTTTTAGTCCAATTCTCAAATAGATTACAAAACAGACTCTTAATGGTTTTTTGGTTTTGTTTCACATGAAAGAGGAAAATTAAAATGTCGCTATGAGTCTTTCCAGTCCCTAAAAATGGTAAATGACTATGACTTGCTACCAATTATCCTTCTTTTAGATAAAGAAAAAAAAAATAACAAGCTACACTTTCCTTTCTATTTTTTCACGACTCAGGTAAATATTTCTCAAGCTTGGGACTTACCAATTATCGGAAAGGCAACGTTTTTCCCATTTTCAAGCTGCTTTTCCACATACCAAACGTAGCTTAAGAGGATTGGCTTCTTGAGGGGTTGGGAAATTACTATTCACATGAATAATAGTGAACTATGAAGATGGGGGCCTAGTTGTAGTGGCACTAGAGCTAAGAAAACTCTCACCTCACCCAAGTTCGATTCCCCCCTTCCCCAAATTTAACTAATGAAAAAAAAAAATAGTGAACTACGTAAACAAAGACTAACCCTTGACCACTCATTACATTACGAATAGTAATGGAAGTGGCAGTACCTATTTACAATAATTATTTTATTTTTTCATGTAAGATTTAATTATTTAATATATGATATTAATTTGTAACCAACAGGATCCTCTTCGAATTCTTTTGGTAAGGATCTTGGAGATTTGTAAATCGTATCCGTTCGTCGTACAGAATGGCAGAGCCAAGACAATTTTCATGGGTGAGCTAGCTAAAACTATTAGCATGTAATCATATGATATTTCTTTTGCTTGCGTAAAGTTATATAATAATCTACATAAAAATAAGAACATGAAGTACTAATCCAAACAAGACTATTAATTACTTTCCAGCTAGTTTTAACACAAATAATACATGCATACAAAATGCAATGAGAACAAATATTATCATTTTTGTTTTGATAACAGGTACCCCAAAGAAAAATAGGTTAGGGGATACCAATTCAAGTTGTGCCCTTAGATCCTTAACCTTAATGGAAGTGAAATCTTTTGTTAATATCAAAATCAATATTGGCGTCGAGCTCTTTTTATTAGTTACAACAAGAACAATGAAACATGGACTATTCTCAAAATCTTTACCCCTAGTAGACAAATTCAAGGGCCAAAAAAAATAATAATAATAATTAACCTAACAATTGAACCAAGAAATAAGATATATGAGGAGATGAGGAACTTACCCAATGTTGAATTTTATTAGAAAAATATAATTTGACAGTGATTCATAATTTTTCTTTTCTTGGGAAAGCAAAAGAGTTGAGGGTAGAGGTTTTTTTGTTTTGAATGAATAGGGTAAAAGGGGTGGGAATGTTGTCGTCTATTTTATCTAACAATATTTAGGGTGGCTGGAGGCAAGGAGAATTGAGAAAAGAGAGATGTGTTTGTGGAATTGTAAAAGAATGTGTGTTGCTATCCCTCCTACATTGTGCCTTTATTTATAATAATAGATGGAGAGAAGATATTCCATTTTCCCCAAGCAATACAAGTTGTAATAGGAAAGGATAACTATAATACAATCTAATCTAGAATTTACACAATCACACTTAAACTAGGAATGTTTACAACACTCCCCCTTGAGTGTGTAAATACTCAAGGTAGATTTAGTATCATGCAGAAGTTGAGGAAGTCGACTCATCGATACTGATTCCAAGGAACAACGGTTATTCTCAATAAGGTAGGAACTTGCATAAGTAATAAGTCTCACTAAAAAAACCCTAAGGCTATGGCAAAAACCCAAGGAGGGACAAAATCCATATTCTAAGGAAAAATGCGTGAGAAATGCAAAAGTCAAAGAAACGTCTACGAAACGTCATCAGGGATATGACCAGCCCAAGGTGGGTGCCTCGTTAAAACCTAGTTAGGTAGGAAAAACCCAGTGGGAAAAATGCTCATAATCATAGGTGTTGATGCACAAAATCAGTGACCTTCGCTAGATTGCTCCAGTCACTAGTGTGGATAAGTATGTAAATGGATAGAGACAGGGAAGCAAACACAAGATGTACGTGGTTCACCCAGATTGGCTACGTCCACGGAGTAGAGGAGTTCTCATTAATTGTGAATGGTTTACACAAGTACATAGGTTCAAGCTCTCATTTTGTGAGTACTAGTGAATGATTTAGTACAAATGACATTAGGAAATATTGTGAGAGAATGATCTATATTTATAGAAGAGAGTTTCTAGTGTCATTCTGACATTGACACGTGTCGTGTTGTGATTGGCTTCTGATGTTGACACGTGTCACGCTATGATTGGCTCTAATGTCGACACGTGTCGCGCTGTGATTGGTCTCCTGGTTTGAGGGAAACTCTTCTGGGTCCTTGATGGTATAACGTTGACCGGTGCTCAATAATTTCGGGATTGGTCAAGTATGGTACAAACAATAGGGAAAAAGAGTACATTAAGATCAAGCAAGTATCTAGAGGATACTCCCCCTGAGTTTGACTTAATTCCAAAGAAAAATAGCAAAGTTACAACTCAGAAAGTTTACGCATACCAATTCCATGAACAAGCTTCTAAAACGTCGTCTTCGGCAGTGATTTGGTGAAGAGGTCAGCTAGATTGTCTTGTGAACGGATTTGAGTGATTTAAATCTTATGATGCTCTTGTTGTTGATGTGAAAAGAAGAACTTCAGCGCAATGTGTTTGGTGTTGTCTCCTTTGATGTAACCCTTCTTGAGCTGGTCGATGCAAGCTATGTTATCTTCAAAGATCGTCATTGAGACATCAACTGCGGGATGAAAATCACATGAGCTTCGACTATGGCCCACTACTGCTCTCAACCAAAATCATTCTCAAGTTGCTTCATGTAAGACGAGCATTTCAGCATGGTTAGACGAAGTGGCAACTAAGGTCTATTTAGTTGACCTTTAAGATATTTCGGTGCCTCAAATGGTAAATACATAACCCGTTTGAGAACGCGTCTTGTGCGGATCAGATTAGTATCCTGCGTCGGCATAACCAATAAGGCGAAAATCAACTCGAGGAGCATAGGATGTAGCATCATTCAAGGATTCGTACGGATAGAACAGCCCACATTCATAGTACCCTTAAGGTAACGGAAGATGTCTTTCATGCCAGTCCAGTGTCTGCATGTAAATGCATTATTGTATCTTGCCAAAAAATTAACAACGAAGAAGATGTCGGGTCTAATGCATTGAGCTAAGTACAATAAAGCGCCTATCGCACTTACATAAGGAACTTCAGGCTCCAAAATCTCTTCATCATCCTCTTTTGGACTGAAGGGATCTCATTTTGCATTTAGCAAATGAACGACCATAGGAGTACTCGAAGACTTCGCTTTATCCTCATTAAAGTGGCGCAACACCTTCTGGGTGTAGTTCGATTGATGTACTAAGGGTGGCGAGATCGGCACAAATATTCTCATCCTTTGTTGAGGCCCTATTTTTGTACGTAAGGGCGGCCAGATCGGCACATATACAGCACAACCAAAAACGCGCAGATGCGATATGTCAGGTTCGTATCCGATAACCAACTTAAGGGCACTAAATGGTTGGGTCGTAATAGGCCTCAGGCGGACCAACTTTGCTGCGTGCAATAGTACATGGCCCCAAGTAGTGATCGGGAGCTTGGTACTTATGACCAACGACCGAGCAATCATTTGTAAGTGCTTAATCAAAGCCTCTGCCAAGCCGTTCTGGGTGTGAACATGGGGTACATGATGTTCAACTTCAACCCCAACCGACATGCAATAGTCATTAAAAGTTTTAGATGTGAATTCTCCAGTATTATCCAATCGAATAGATTTGATCGGATAATCATGGTGGTGAGCCTTGAGCTTCATAACTTGAGCCAACAGTTTGGAGAATGCAGCGTTCCTTGTGCACAACAAACACACGTGTGGAAGCGTCAACCAAAACCATAAAGTATCTAAATGGTCCGCAATGAGGGTGAATTGGTCCACAAATGTCCCCCTGAATTCGTTGTAGAAAAATTGGATGATTCAAACTAATCTTGTCATTAAAAAAAAGGCTTAGTAATAAGCTTTCCCATCGAACATGCTTGACATGCGATTCCTTGGATCGAACCTAAACTTCGGGTTAATGGATGCCCGTGTGAAGATTTGAGGATACGGCGCATCGCTATTTGTCCAGGATGTCCCAAACGATCATGTCAAAGTGTAATTTCATGCGCGGTTCTAGTAGTAGGGCCGGCCAATAGTGGCATTCAATGGGGCGTATGGTTCTAGTAAACAGACCATTCAGGATACGCTCCATCTTCTCTAGAATACGCTTCTGGCCATATTCGTTGGAAGTTATGCACATAAATTCAACTCCGTTTTCTATGTGGGTTTCAGCGTGGTAATTGTTGTCTTTAATGTCCATGAAGCTTAACAACGTTCTTCCGAAACGTGGAGAATAGAGTGCCTCAGAAATGGTCAAGATTGTACCATTAGACAACATTATACGTGTCTTACCGTATCCTTCTATCAGGTTGGATGGGTCTGAGAGGGTTGTCATAGGTACATTCTTAGGTATGAAGTTAGTGAAATAGATGCGTTCACGCAAAACTGTGTGCGTGGTTGCACTATCTGCCAAACAACTAACTTTCCCACTAGTCATACCTAGAATGAAAAATTAATTTGAATCAATCACTTGCATAAAAGTTTATAAAAACAATTATCAATTCAAGATAATTTCATTGATTCAAGGATTAAAAACTTAATATCCATAACAAATCACCAACTAATAATCCAAACATAAAGGAAAATTGTTCAAAAATCAGCCAAAAACAAAGGAGGGGTTCGGCCACTAGGTGGAATTCGGCCCCAATTGTCTTATTTCAACTAAAAATAAGTCTATGTCTAAGATTCTAATCTTCCATTGGGGTGGTATCTGCCTGAAAATCAGAAACCTCCATCTTTGTAGTCTCCGGTTCGTCCACTTGCATGAAGTTTGATTCAAACTTCTTACAACGAGAATGATATTCATCTACAACCTTCTTGGGAGCTCGGCAAACACGGGACCAATGGTCCTTTGAACCACAGCGATATCACATGTCCGCATCCATGGTTTCAGGTGCTTTGTCCTTATTCTTGAAGTTCAGGGCTTTGGGAGCGATGTTTGGGCGCTTTTGGGCTTTGTTTCCTCCCTAGGATGGAGCTTGACTCTGTTGACCTTGGTGGGATGGCTTATGGCCGCCCCTACCACGCCCCCTTTGGCGTTTTAGGCGTTGATGATTGCAATAATGTGCTTCAAGCACAACAATCGTCCCAGTAGGTCGAGCTTAAAGATTCTTCATCAACTGATTTTACTTTTCAGCGAGAAGTAAAATAGAGATCAAATCCGAGAACTTGGTGAACTTCTAAGCTCTATATTGTTGCTATATGACAATATTAGAAGCAGAGAAGGTTGAATAGGTCTTCTCCAGAAGATCCTCTTGATAGGATTAAAAGCACACCACAAAGTAGCACACAAATGTCCTATTGACTTTCCTTATTAACACTAAGATTTTTCAATTGTAGCATATGAAAATAAGGGTCTTTCCTGCAAAAGATTGTTTTATCTAATTACTTAAAATGTCACAAAAACTGGGCTATTGTCCATACTGACCAGCCACCGAAAAATAATTATTAGACCAACTTATACTTATCTAAAGTCTACAAAATTTTATATGAAGACACTAGGCATAGAGAGCTGCCCTCACACAAATTTTTGGGATTTTTGGAGTTGATTTGCTATTTAAATTAAAAGGAACAAAAACAGGATAGAAACAGATTTTAAGTAGTTCACAAATTAAGAAAAAAGAATTAGGGGAATTGCTATCCACCACCAAATAATCATGCAAACATGTTATTTTTCAATCAAATTCGTTTTATTTCCGGATGAAGATGCTCAAGTTGACTCAATGTTAGAACTCAACATATTACTCTTTCTTATGTAGTATGTTAAAAGAATGGCGTTTGCAACTTAACTTAGTCCCTAGCATGCAATCTAGAATGGCGTGTTCATAGATTTAACAAGTAGAAATCATTAAGAACGAAAAGAATTTGAGTCATCATAAGGCATCGTAAGTACTGGCGTTGTCTTATTTATCCTAGAAATTCGTTTACATGTTAGTCGCAATTAACAAGTACTACTCTATAACACATATAGGTCCTCATTCGACAAGGGTAGGCACACACACATTCATAGCATTAGAATCCTAGGTATGCTTACTAAGTATGCATCCGTAGAAAACACATAAAAAATTCATCAATGAGACAAGTAGTGAACCAATTTTCATCCATTCATAAAAGTAATTCAAACAAAATGTCATAACAAACTTGCAATCATATTTGGGGCTTCAAAACAGCCCTTAACTACTAAAAATTTAGTTACACATTATTATCAAATAAATCCAAATGAAAGACATGGGTTTGAAAAGATAAAACCGAAAGAATCGAGTCTCCTCTTCTTTCCTTCCTTCCTCAATGCTATTGCCTTCTTCCTTGTCTAACTTCTTGCTGCCTTGTTTTCTTCCCTCCCATTTTCGCCAGCTGCACCTTTCCATTTTTTTTTCTTTTTTCTATTTTTTTTTCTTCCTTTTTGCCGCTGCAACTTGCACCTTTTTGTTCTTGCTTGATACCCTAGTTTTTTTCTCCATAACTCACCCCACTAACAGTCATTTAGTGATGACAATAAGTGAGAGGAAATGGTAAAACAGTTGTAACTCTTTAGGTAGCCTTTATACCTATTACTCCCACTTAATCCTCATCTTTATTTCCATTTCCTCTGATATTTGAATAGGAGTCAGCTGACTTGTTCTTGGCTGCATCAGTTTTGGCTGCTAGATTTATTGGATTTATGGCTTGCAGTTCTTTCTTGTCAGTTACAAACTGCTTAGCATCTTGGGAACCTTTCAATGTTAAAATGGCCATAACTTCTTCTAGAAAAAATGATATTAACAATCTGTGAAATGCTCCAGAAAATAGACATCCGTAGCTTTCCAAGCATATAAGGCTCATTCTCTAATTCATTCTAAGCTGTTCGCAACTTGTTTCCAAAGTTAACTGATCTGCACAGGCAGTTTTGACGAATTTGTTACTTAAAATCCCACTTGTGCTATTTTTCTTTTCTTTGCTTGACAAATCCCACAAAACACAAAAACAAAGTAAATAGCTAAAAAATATAAGGAACTAACAAAGAAAAGACAAGTGAATTTGATGTAAAATATATATAAATATGAGTTTATCACCTCTTCAGTCAAAGTTTCATCGCAAAACTTAAGAAGTGATCGGATTCGACAAACTTTAGAATTATATACCTTCATAGACTTAAAGTCTTGGAAGCGCAAATGCTGCCAGTTGTGTCTTGCTTCAGGCAAGAATATGTCCTTTTGGTGATCAAAACAATCAGCCAAAGCGACCCATAATGCACATGGATCCTCCTCAGCAAGATATTCAGTTTGCAGAGCGTCATGAATATGTCTTCGGATGAAGATCATAGCAGTGGCTTTTTCAGCTTCACCAACAGACTCGTCCGTTGCTTCTTCAATGGCAGGACACAAGTTCTTTGTAATGAGGTGGAGCTTCACATCTTGGACCCACTTGAGGTAGTTCCTTCTAGAGACCTCTAAAGCGGCGAAGTCAAGTTTGTTCAAATTCGACATGTTCCTATCACAAAATAGATTGACAAGATGTGGTTAGTGTAATGGAGAAAAATCAATTCATTCACGTAAAAGTAGAACATACAGGTTCTAATAGACATGATTTGGTTTAATTTTGCATGAAAAACTTCGGGTTTTCATGGGTGATGTGTTTAAATGAAAAATTTCATGTTTTCAAACAAGGCATGGTAATAAGAAACTTCAAGTTTCAAAATAATTATGAACTTCATGTTCATATATTCCTGCAGGCAAACACAAATATATACAAACAAATATGCAACAAGAACATGCAAAGAAATAATTCTAAGTTTATAATTATAATTGAATTTTAATTATTTGGACTTCGGGCCAAATTAAAGTGTGGGTGAAAAAATATAAAACACATTGGGCCTAAAATAATTAGGTGAATAAAACTCGGGGCCCAAAAGAAAAAACTAAGCCTAGGGTGGCTTAATAAAATTGTGCCATGCACTCCTGGCCCAAGAATGGGCTGGATTTGGACTCGGGTGTAGGTTGTAGAAACAATTTGGGCCGAGACAGGGAGGGCCTAAAAAGGGTTTTTGGGTCACTGCAGGGAGCCCAAAGGAAAAACAGGCCGAGAGAAGAAGCCCAAGATGGCTCAGGTTAGGTCTAAAAGGGCACCCCAGCGTGTGTTAGGTGCGTTTCACAGGAGCAGAACGCCGAACCTATGACGGTTTGGGGTTCGTGATGACTCAGGTTGAGTCATGATGGTCGTTGACGACCACGGTGGTGAATGGAGATGAAATAATCTCAACATTATACTAACCAAATCCTAGAAAATTTAAATCGGATTTTCGACAAAATTCCGACGAGATTCAGGACAAAATTCTGATGAGATTCAAGTAAATCTCTGTGTAATTTTTTGACGTGTGACGACTTGGGGTCGTCGGCAATATGAACTAAAGGTTCAGGGCAGTGGCTGCAGGCCATGCCATAGTTGGTGACACAATGAAAGGTCTCGGGTTTTTAAGACTCGAAGCTTCTAGCTCCGTGGGTTTTTTTGGGAGGAGGAGAGTTGCAGGCTCTCGATTGGCATGAAGACCCCATCTGCAGGGTGGTGGTCACGGGTTCAAAAGAACCGTAGGTTTCCTGTTTTAATTTTTCATTTATTTTTTTCAATTCAATTATATGCATATATAATTCAATTAAAAGGCAGATTCAATTTGATGCAATTCAATAGTATGCATATGCAAAAATATATTTGATTCAATTCATAGCAAATATCACATTCACATAATTGCAACAATTATGATTATGAGGCATACACAATTTATGTAGGATCTAAAATTCGTAAAACGTAAAGTTGGGTCATGCATCATGGTGAATGTTCATGCTATCAGGGTTGCAAAAATATCGAGTTAAAAGCCGTTGTTTTGAAAGAACCTAATTGTGTGATGATATGGATGAACTGGTTTGATGCAGAAAAATTCTTCAACATCATATTCCTAAGTACAGTTGTAGGAGCGTGCTGATAACATGTTGTGGTTTATTTTATCTAACAATATTTAGGGTTGCCGGCGGCAAGGAGAAGAGAGAAAAGAGATATGTGTTTGTGGAATTGAAGGGGAATGTGTGTTGTTATCCCTTGTACATTGTGCCTTTATTTACAGTAATAGAAGGAGAGAAGATATTCCTTCTTCCCCAAGTCATACAAGTTGTAATAGGAAATGATAACTAGAATCAAATCTAATCTAGGATTTACACAATCACACTTAAACTAGGAATGTTTACAACAGGGAACTAGAAGAAACCTAATTATGTATAGATTTACTATTTTTACTTTTAGCCTAAAAATAATAAAATAATATATAAGGTAAAAAGTATTATTTATGAATTAAGGAACATATTAAATAATAGTTTTGACATGAGTTGGGTGGGCTATTATACGTATAATATGCAAACACAAACTCATATACAGACATTATACCTGCAGTTTGCAAAAATCCTCCCTAGGCTACAACCCACTATAGCCGTGGGTGTAGCTCTACTAGTGATCGTATATTGTGCGGTCAGTTTTTTTAGGTACTATTTGTATTTAATTTTAAATAAAAATATTTAAAATGATTTTTGACTGCATGATGTACGATGAACGGATATGATTTACGGATTCCTGGAATCCTCATAAAGAGGATTCATATTCAATTTGTAATATGTTTATATGTTTATATGATTGTGCCATGTGTCCATATATATTATATTTGGTGAATAGTGGTTTTGGGACTTTTCAAATTCCGTTTGGCACGCCTCGACCTGAATATCTAAGTGGACACCGAAATCAAGGCGTGTTGGTTGACACCTGAAAGGTGACGAAGCCAATACGTTATTAGTAAACTATGAAGCCACTTAGTACTATAGTCTAGTGGTATTCCTCTTCACTTGTAAGTGAGAGATCTTGGTTCGATTCTCGCCAAAGACAAATTTGAACCACATTATTGCTGACCCATTGTGAGGTTCAGCCCACTCTCCCACCCCATAGTATAGATAATATCGTTTGTTACAAAAAAAAAAAAACTTACGATTAAATTAAAGCCAAAGTCTAAACTAAATTAACTAGTAGTGAGGGATGAACCCTTATTACAATGCATGCAACGTCAAAGCATATATATAAATGTAGCAAAATGAAAAGTATTCCCAACCTAGGTAGGATGGATACTACATAACCAACAAAAAATAATTTTTTTACATTGTCAGGAAATGGATGTCAGAGTTCGCTAATGCCATCTCTCACCACAAAATCCAGCTACTAAGTCCTGGAGGGGCAAAAATTGAAAGTGTGGGTGGGCAAAAGTAAGGATTTATTTAAACTTTTTCTATTCTTACCATGGTAACCCCTCATTGTAAAACTTATATAGTTTCAAAGGCATACTACATATTATTATGAAAACCACTGTAATAGTACAAAAACAGTTATGCTAAGGATACAACTAATTCACAAATATCTCAACAACATCATATAATATGCTCATTAAAAATATGCAGACGCACAAGTCCGTGCAGAAAGTAGCTAAATGAACGGGCTGGGTGTAATAATCTATGCTCTGGTACTACATACACGTAAAGGTTGTGCTAAATGCGTCACATACAAGTCCTAGAAGCAAAGTGCAACTAGTACAAGATTAAACTGACAATGTATCCAATATGAGATTCACGGTGCGATGTGAATATATACGTGAAAATGGTTTTGGCTTGGACAAGTTTTATAGACACCGATGTAAGCAAGCATGATGGTTATGCCGCCATAATTTCATAAAACGCATAACTCAACAAGTAACATTTATAAGTAAAAATGCGGCATGATGTAAAACATTCATAAAAGCCATCGTGGATATTGTTGATGCACAAAACCGGAGGTCTTGGAACAACGTAAATCCAACCGTCAATTTGCATGAAAGTAAATAACACAAGATGTATCGTGGTTCACCCCAAGGTTTGGGCTACGTCCACACTGCTATTGTATTTCTCTGAGAGTATTGTGAAGGAGAGGGAGCTCTGAATGAGAGTCAAAGCTTTGAGAGGATGAGGGGTTAGGCCTAAGAATTGGCCTCCGAGGGTGAGAGTGAGACCTCCTCTAATTGTGAGGGTGAGGGGTCCTTTTATAGAATAAGGGTTCCACACTTATTATATATTTGCTCCTTCCTTTATTACATAATTACATTTAAGTCCCTCGAGTATTTATACGAGATCTAAATATGGAGGCCCTAAGTATGGTACAAACAGTAGTCCCCCAAGTCTTCAGTCAAGAGAGTATTTTGGTTGGAGACATGAAATTCAGTCCATGTATGGGCCGAAGTAACTAGATGTCGTCTAGGACTGAAACTCGGTATGAGGCAGTGCTCAATCTGAAATGATGCTCAACTAGAAGTAACACATGTTGCGAGGCTGATCGGCTTGTGGCTTATGTTGCCTTGGTTGGCTCGGCTTGTGGCGTCAAATGTGAGGGAGTCCCTTTTATAGAATAAGGGCTCGCTTCTCAATACATAAATGATGGGCTAGAGTTGATGTTCTCTAATGATGGTGAGGGAGTCCCTTTTATAGAATAAGGGCTCGTTCCTTAATACATAAGTGATGGGTTAAGAGTGGTGCTCACGGCGAGGTGGTTGCTCAGTAGGCGGTGATGCTCTCTAATGATAGTGATGGAGTCCCTTTTATAGAATAAGGGCTCGCTCCTCACTACATGAATAATTGGTTAGAGTTGATGCTCTCTAATGATGGAAAGGGAGTCCATTTTATAGAATAAGGGCTCGCTCCTCAATACATGAATAATGGGCTAGAGTTGACGCTCTCTAATGATGGTGAGGGAGTCATTTTTATAAAATAAGGGCTCGCTCCTCACTACATGAATAATGGGCTAGAGTTGATACTCTCTAATGATGGTGAGGGAGTCCCTTTTATAAAATAGGGGCTCGCTCCTCAATACATAAATAATGGGCTAGAGTCCCCCAAGTATTTTTCATGAGGCCCAGTTGAGGCCCAATATATGGTACATAATGTAGTCCCCCAAGTCTTCGGTCAATAGAGTATGTTGGCTGGAGACTTCAAATTGAATCCATGTATGGGCCGAAGTGGCGGTTGTTCGGAGGCAGTGTGTGTATACCCTGCACTGAAGGTTTGTAGGTGAAGCTTTGCAAGTAAAGCTTTGAAGCTGAAGCTTTGTAAATGAAGCTTTTGAAGCTAGAGCTTTTGTAAATGAAGCTTTTGAAGCTAGAGCTCTGTAAATGAAGCTTTTGAAGCTAGAGCTTTTGTAAATGAAGCTTTTGAAGCTGGAGCTTTTTAAATGAAGCTTTTGAAGCTAGAGCTTTTGTAAATGAAGTTTTTGAAGCTAGAGCTATGTAAATGAAGCTTTTGAAACTGATTGACATGAGTGATGCTCATGAATGTTTATGTATGATTGATATGAGTAATGCTCATGTATAATTTGAAATACTGGGCGTACTTTTGATCACCTAGTTGGTGATAATAGCGGCAGGCTGCCGAATAATTTGGAGTACTGGGCGTACTTTTGATCACCTAGTTGGCGATCATAGCGGCGGGGTGCCGAATAATTTTTTGTAGTACTGGGCGTACTTTTGGTCACCTGGTTGGTGCTATTTTGGCCTTATGGGCCTTCGTCTTCCACATAAATTTCCAGCCCATTTTTTTTTTGTTTTTTTTATTACCCTCTGATGGGGTTTATACAGATGTCTCTGAAAGATAAGAAAAATAATTTACATCATTCAAAAATAAGAAAAGTAAATCACATCATTCTAGTGGGGTGTTTATTCCTTGTTTTTGCAGTGTGGGTGTTTATTCCTTGTTTTTTCTTTCTGCTTTGCAAGTTTCTTCTGCTTTGCTTTCGCTTTTGTTTCCCACTGCATCTCCTGCAATTGGATTCTTTCTACTTGCTGGGATGAAATAGTAGGGAAGCGTGATAGGAAAGCCACAAAGTTGCACTACTGTCGCCAGCCAATTGCCTTTTACTTTTCCTTTTCTCTTTTCCTATTTCTGAAATATTCTATCAACAACATCATGATCTTTTTCTTTTCTTTTTTTTTATTTTGTTCCTTTATCCTGATCTCCTTCTTTCTCCCCTTGCCACGGCCCTTCTCCGCCATTGTTAAAGTTTTGAGCTCGCTTCCGCCTTCCTACTGTAATGAACTTGTTGTCCGTAAAAAATGGATTTGGTGGGTGTGCTGAGTGATTTGGCGGGTGAAGCCGTGATGCATCAACAAAATACATACTTGTAATCCATTATCTCGAGAACTGGAGGATCGGGCTCTCAAGAGCTTGGAGCCACTGCTTCTTGTCAATGGCGTTTGACAGGGCCTCCGTGACGGTGTTTACCCAGGCCTTGGCATTGTTCTTCCGGTCCAGCTTCTTCTTCACATTTTTCAAAGGGGGTTTTCTATAAATAGCCGAAATCGACGTCTTTGAAACCCCTGGGAACCCCCTTGCTTCTAGTGCTTCTTTTTGTTGTTAGAAGACGAATATGAAACGGACCGAGCAGAGGTTTTTCTGTCAGTCGCCGGAGTCAACGTCTCCAAGACTCCCGGGAACTCAACTCGCTTCCAGTGCCTCTTTCTGGTGTTGGAAGACGGAGATGAAGTGGAACGACCAGGGGTTTTTCTGTAATTCTCCGAAGCCGACGTATCTGAGACGCTTGGGTATTCACCTTTCTTCTAGTGTCTCTTTCTGGTGTCGGAAGCCTTGAACAAATGAAGCCTTTCTTTTGCTCCATCAAGTGAGAGCAAGTGCTCTGTTTTGTTTAGATCATTTGGGTCGCGAATTGTAGCTCTGACAGTATAACCTCTTTGTAGTAAGAGCTTCACAAGCCACGAGCCTATGTAGCCGGAGGCTCTTGTTACACACACAACCTTTGTTCCCCTACTCATTTGGTTGCTCATTTTCTGGCGAGGTGGGAGAAAACAGGACAAGCCAATGACGAAAACAAGACAACCCATCTTGATGCAGATCTCAATGACTAAAAAGCACACAACCCCAGAAACAAGAGAGAGAGAGAGAGAAAAAGAGACCCAAAGAAAAGAGAACAATAAAAAGTGAAAGCTGCTTTGCTTGCACGGTGGGAGAGAATTTCCCAATGAATGTGGGGTTGGAAGGAGAGAGAGATGGGTTATCTCTTGGTTTTGCAGATCTTCGATGGACAGTGGTGAAATTTGATGAAAAAATGAAAGAGAACCAACATAGTTTTTTTGTGTCGATTCCCACAGATGGCGCCAAATGTTGATGCACAAAACCGGAGGTCTTGGAACAACGTAAATCCGACCGTGAATCTGCAAGAAAGTAAAGAACACAAGATGTATCGTAGTTCACCCCAAAGTTTGGGCTACATCCACACTGATATTGTATTTCTCTGAGAGTATTGTAAAGGAGAGGGAGCTCTGAATGAGAGTCAGAGCTTTGAGAGGATGAGGGGTTAGGCCTAAGAATTGGCCTCCGAGGGTGAGAGTGAGACCTCCTTTAATTGTGAGGGTGGGGGGTTTTTTTATAAAATAAGGGCTCCTCACTTATTACATATTTGCCCATTCCTTTATTACATAATTACATTTAAGTCCTTCAAGTATTTATACGAGATCTAAATACGGAAGCCCTAAGTATGATACAAACATATATAAATTTGAAAACAAAACACACTCATTGATACGTCATAGGGTCGTAGCCGCCATACTTTGCATGGCCTTTAGTTCCCTAAGATACGCCTCTCCTTTAGTTAACGGAATATGTTGACGTTGTTAGAGAATTTTCCATTGCTACTTTAGAATATTCGGCCATTTTCTTCTTCTCGCCGATCACCGGAGCAAAGTCGACCACCATCCGTCTGTCAAAGTTTCATCGAAAAATTGAGTTTTATGCCGGAATTCTAACCTAATGTCAAAATGTGGATGGAAATAGCCTAGAATCGGTTGGAGGATTTCAGCTCAAACCAAAGTTACTTTACAAATGGTGGTGAGTTGATTGGTGACCTCTATCTCGCCTAACTCAACGACATTAGGATGGAAAAATTCGTTAGAGTTCGGTCCAACTCGCTAAAAACTGCATAGGACTTCCTCATCTTTAATCTCTACCTGAAACGGGGAGAAATTTGCCAAAAACGTGAACCCGCGTTGGAGCTCGAAGGACTTGAGGTTTTGCTTCATTCTTGAAGAATCAGAGGTCTAGGTGAAGCATATAATGAAGTGAGGAAAGTGACAGTGATTTGAGGGTTTGATTCGTCGGAGAATGACGATATCACCGTTGTCTGTGTTTTAACGGGAAATAGAGTGAGACTAAGTGAGTCGGGGAGAGAATGTGTGAGAGTGAATTGATGGAGAAGACTGAAGAAAGTGTCGGTCGAGAGCTGCAGAAAAAAGACAGGGAGGTGGGTCTCAATGGCACACAACCCCATGAACTGATAAAGCAAAATAAATATTCGGAGAGTGGTATAATTACTATAATACCTTTCACGTCCGATTTTCGTAAAAATGTTGTTTTAACTCTAAATTTCATTTCACTTGCGACTACTTTTTCGTATCGACGAGTACTACAAAAATATGACAAGAAGTGAGACAAAATATGAAATGACCTCAAATGTCCACGTACAATTTCTCCACTTATCCCTTATATGGGCATTTTCATAATTTTACAACTTCGAAGAAATAAAATACAATAAAATTAGGGACTAGTTGTAACATATTAGGATTTGGAAATGGTTTTGAGGTACTTATGCACCCTTATTTGAGAACGAAGACATGTTTGACAATTTTTCCAAATTACCCATCCTCTTATTACCACTTGGACGCCACATAAGCATTTTAAAGCCATATCAACACAAATTAACGGAATCTCATCAAAGTGGAGTGAATATTGAGTTTCAGGGTGGAAAGTGGTGATACTTTTGTTTTAGTGGGATTAAGCTCGAGATTCGAACCTAATGTCTCTAACTTACAAGTAAATGATAATAATGCTAGAGCCTAGTACTAAGTAGCTATTGATATAGGTAATTGTTTTTAGGAAAAATTAGTTTCTGGTCCCTAGTTTTTAATATTCATTGACTAAGACCTTATCCGTTTTTAGATTTTGATCAAAGTAATAAGGATAAAACTGTTAAAAGCAAAGTTGGTTAGGGCTTGTTATGAGGTGGTTATGGCAATTTGTACTTGGTGAATGATTGGTTGGGTAATTTTGTAATTAGTTGGTTAGCTAAGACTAGTGAATCACTAGTATATATATGTGTATACCATTGTATAATTTTATTATGATGAAATGAAAGATAACATTTCTATTATGGTATCAACCGCCTAAACGTCTCACAACATTTTCGATCCTAATTTTCCCCATTCTCTCACTTCTCTCTCTCTCTCTTTGCACCATCTCCTAGGGTTTCGCTTCTTCTTCTCTGATCAATCGATCACTTCAATGCTCTTGATTATGATATCTGCTTCTTCTTCAAGCTATGGCGACCTCTGCATCTCAATCTTCTGCTTTGGATTCTCCTATTCATCCAATTTCTGCTGCCATTTCTAACCCTAATTCTGCGATTACGATCCAAAACATTGGATCTATGGTTCCAATCAAGCTTACAACGACGAACTACCTGACTTGGAGTGCCTTATTCGCTCCGATTTTCTGCCGGTACAATCTTACCGGATTCATTGACGGCACGATAGCTGCTCCGTCGAAATTCCTTCTTGATGCATTTGGAAATCGCACCGCCACTATAAATCCCCAATATGTTGCGTGGTATGAGAATGATCATAACATCTTGATCTGGATTAACTCTACGCTCTTGGATGCCCTCATTCCCTACACTGTTGGTGTTAATTCGGCCCGGGAGCTATGGTCCAAATTGGAATCGCGTCTGGCCACTGCATCGCAATCACACATACATGAGCTTCGATCTCGTCTTCGTAATATCACGAAGGGCAATTCTACGGCTGCAATCTATCTATAACAATTGAAGAAATTGCTGATGCCCTAGCAAATGATGGCTCTCCAATTGAAGACTCTGAGTTGATATTTGTAATTCTCCACGGTTTGCCTTCTGAGTATGAATCCTTCATTAATGATGTTCAATTTCGACTTGGTTCCACCACCGTTGATGAACTCCATGGCCTTCTCTTGAGTAAGGAATTGCAATTAACTGCTAACATTTCTATTACAAAGTCCCTAACATTAATATATTAATGAATTACATGTAAGTTACATAATTTTTATGAAAAAAAATTAGTAATTGATTTAGAGTTTTAATACTCACACCCTTATTAAACTCCTAATTAATTTTCATTTCAAACATTTCCCAAATAAAAAACTAAAATTAGAATAAGTTTGTACACTTTCAATTTTTTAATCTTATATGTATCCGTTCTTAAATTTACCAATATGTTAAAAATGTACACTTTTTTAATAGAAATGTACCCATTTTTTTATTTCATTCAATCTTTTCTCTAATCCATTTTTTAAACTTATATGGGTACATTCTTTTTCTTTGATTTGAGAATGTATCCATGTCAAGTTTAATAGAAGAAATTTAATAATGTTATTAAGGCTAATATCTTTTTTTTGTTGCTTTTGAAAAATGTACTCATACTTTGGTACAATAATTTTTTTGTTAGTTTTAATAAACGTACCTATGTATATATACAAAAAATATATTGGAGAGTATAATTCATCTTTAATATTTTTAATCCCATAAAATATGGGTTTTATTTAAAATCTCATTAATATAAATAACTACAAATTTCATTTTTAATTTAAAAATAGAATAACATACATAGAAATACATTATTACATTAATATCAGGGACTTCGATCAAAAACAAAAAACCACCAAACTTTCAGTCAAAGAGTATTGGTAGTTAGGAATCGCATCCAAAGTGTCTTTTTTATTTTTTTAATAAACGAGAGTATCTACATTAAAGATGTGGGAGAGTGGGTTCAGTCTTATAATAAGCTACCAATAATGTGGTTTAAATTTGCTCGGCAAGAATCGAACCTAAGATCTCTTACCTTATAAATAAAGAGAAATATCAATAGATCATAGTACTAAGAGACTTGATATAGATAATTACAAAATTTGCGTACTCCCAAATAATCAAAATCGTCTGATTGAAAATGAATAAGCATATCGAGTCTCAGATCCCTTTTAACAATAAAATAGTTCATGTAACCTTCAATTATGAACAACAAATAAACGGATGAAATTGAAATAGTTTAATAACAATTTGACATACTTAATTTGTCTATTCCATTAAATTGATTAACTTTGTAATTTTGTCCCTATAGTACAATTTTACTTTCTAGTTTTACTTTCACCGTCGAAGATGCTGTTAGATACACCAATACCCAATATAATAGAATGGCCTCTAAAATGTTGAGCTAGTGCATCTCCTACCTCTTCATCCGTAAAAGAAGGTTTTTAATTAAAATATTTTTTGAGATTGGCATAAGTATGATTATTTATTTTGATCTCTAACAATGAAAATCAATATAAGTAGTCTTTGAACTTGTTTATCGTAAATTATTTTAGTTTTATTGTAAAAAAATTATCTATATCATCGTTAAATGAAATGATTGGTTTAACAAAAATACTCTTAAAAAAATAATCATGTGATCGTTTACATGACAATTTAATGAGACATTCACGGATTTTTCATATAATAACTACAATAATATAAAATGAACAAGCTCCGAAATTACTACTAATACTTTTCATTATCAAGGATTAAAATAATAAATTATGCAAACCGCAAAAGATCATTTTGAATAAAAATCTCCAAACTACGATAAACTTGTTATTTAAAGCATGTCAATTTTTAAAGTAAAAGAAGAAAACAGAAGAGCACGTCATTTTGAATAAGAAATGGAGTCCACCCAAATAAAGTAGGATTAAAAAAGGAGATTGTCATTTCAATGCTCAATTATTCCATGAGAATCAAAATCATGACTGAAAAGCCTTTTCACTTTCCCTTTTTTATCTTTAGAATAATCAACTTGCAACTTATACAGTCTCCCACTAACATAATACACCCACATGTGAACGCTGCCATGAGGGGTTGGAAAATCTAATCCGACCTACCCAACAAATCCCAAGTACTCAACACATCTTCTAATGTTTGTTTAATGCGAAAGACATGCATCACTGAATTATATTATTCAGTGATTTTTATTGGAAATTAATTGAATATACTTAGGCCATTTCTAGCCGTGAAAGGCTACACGTAGTCTTTGGGTGAAACTTAGTCTATTATGGTGCGTTTGTTGCATTGGATTATTTCGGACTGAACTAGCTGCAAGAACTTAGATTAGAAGACTAAGCTGGACTAGCTTAGTAAAATATTTGGTGTAGTGTCGGACTAAGAAGCATGATAATGAAAACAGTACCGGTTTGATGTTTGCTCAGACTAGAACTACATTATTGTTCTATTTTAATTGTTTTTTTATTAAAGATATTATTAAAATTAATAATATTGGATGAGAGTGAGACTCAATAAAAATACAAAAAATAAATTTTCTTGCCAACGGAAGAAACATACATGATTCAAGAGTAGCGTTGTTCCAAACATGAATATAACAAAGTGTTCTCCCAACAATTGACAGGGTTCATCACGCTTTTCTTAATTATTCACCTTTGGTTTAAAGTTGTAGATTAAAGTTAAAGGTATTTGAGTAGAACGAAAATTGATGTCTGACAAGTTTAGTTTTTTACTCAATTGTGAAATAATTACTTGGAATTGTTCTTGTATGTATAAGCCAATTTTAGTCCATACCATGACAATTACATTCAATCCCAAGACCACAATGATGCGAGGCAAAAAACCAAACCGATTAGAACTGAATCAACCCCACACATCATTAACTTGAAAGAAATAGTTCTCTGACAAGTTATCATTTTGTTTACATGCCTCCACATATACTCGCAACCTGAAAATACATTGAACCAACACAAGGGCATGTTCGAAATCTAGACATATAGTTTTCATTCGAAACGAAGTTTGAAACTTGAAGTACATTTAAATGACAATATATAACATATCAAGTCAATGATTAAAAATGAGTGATAACTCATATAATCCTCCACGGTATGAGGATTACCACTGCCATGCGTAAGGTAACTTAAGCAATTCAATGTACTTCGAACAAAGCACAATTCACTTCAAGCACCACATGCAACTTTGCTATTCATTCTTCTGCAGCACTAGCAGCACTTAGGTCCACACTGAGGTCAAGAACCTACTTAAACATTCCAAGAAATTTGGTTAAACCTTATATGAAAGACATGGTTCTATGAAACAGTAAAAAGAAACAAAGGGATAACTCGGGATGAATAAATATCCACCAACAAGCTATTGGTTCAAACTAATATTAACGTCCCACCACCTTTAAATACTTTACTCAGAAAGGTTTACCTTGTTAGGCAAGTAAGAAGGATCACACCGATAACTTTCCCTTTCTCGTTGAACTCTACTTGGCATCATGCATCAAACTCAGTGTCTAGACAAGAATTAAACACAAACTCATGCAAAATGAAAGAGTGTTAAAACCAAGAAAAATGTGTAAGGATTACCTTGCACTCAGGCTTATTTAACATATAAGTCCCACCATAAATTGCACTCAGGCTTATTCAACATCTATGAACCCCGACCAGTATTTACCTTCATTCTCTTCATAGTATCTAGAGCAGGCTCATTCAGGTAGCGATCATCCCTATGAGGTGCTAAAGCATGCCCAATGAAGTCAACAGTGTTATCATCAAGACCATATTTTTTGTCAAAACATCAACCACACAAAAATATAAACAAATGTTCTTGGATTTTACTTTATCAAAATAAGACCACCTTTCTTTTCTTCAAGGAACCTTATACAATAGAAAACAGAGACAAATCATTGGTACCAATGAGACTGTAAGACCGTAAGTATAATGATTATAGAGTTCATTTGCAAAAAGGTTATTGCCCTAGCACTTACGCGATCAAATCTCTAGTTGTCATTCTTGTTAAGTCCATTCCCTCATGAGTTTTAAGATCAGTTTCACTATAATCTTGAACATATAGAATGAACTTTCGTGCATGGAACTTTTGAAACAGACCTATCAGTGGAGATTTAAGGGCCTCTATGTCATTTTTTGGCACCTTGTAAACCTGTTGCAACAATTGAGATCCCACCCATAAGGTTTAAGATGATATTTATACAGGACAATGTGTGAGTGTCTTTGTGAGTGTAGTTACTAAATGCAACTCAACTCATTTCTCAAACCCGATACCCAAATCCAAAAACTCTAGTCCAACCTGATACCAAAATTTGTTGAAACTAGACCTAAATTACAAATTTAACTTTGCATCCGCCCTTACAATAGCAATTTTGTGATGATTATCATCATTTTGGGACTGAAAATGGCATAAAATGTGAAAACCCCAAATTCTAATCTTTTGACCCTAAAAATTAAAACCTTAATTTGTTTAAGTGCAGAGGTTTATTATTGAAAATTTCTCAAACCCAAAACACCTAAATCAAATAAGGCCCAGTAATATCACGATCTGCAAAGCAAATCGAAGAAATAATGTCGGATTCAAAGTTTACCAGACAAGAGGAGCAGATGAGGGCGAGCAGGATGCAACTGAGAGCGAGCAGGATATAGCTGAGGATGAGGAGGACGATGATGAGGGAGCAGGGCGAGGATCGAATTGCACGAGAAAGGAGATGACGGGAATAGAGGGCGGCTTAGATGTCCTCTCCAAATCGGGGGGTCTTGCTAAGACCTGTTAGCTAAGGGCTCAGTCGAGGCGAGTTCTTGCTAGTCCCACTAAATTTAGTCCGGGTAAGGAACAAACATAAGACTGGACTAAAACTTAGTCCAGTCTAGTCCAGTGAGGGCTAGTGATGCCAAATAAACATACCCTTATAGGATTACACGTTGTATGTGTTGAGACTATACTTAGTCTAATTCTTTTAATTCGCTTTTTGTTAGGCCTTTAGTTACTTAGTCTAATTCTTTTAATTCGATTTTTGTTATTTTTAAGGCTAAATGTGACCTAATAGCTCTTGGTTAGAGATGGTCTTATACAACTCATATAATAAACTACACTCAAATTCACTAATCTTATTATGTGACCTGCATGCTGCAAGAGTAGGTACACCTTAAAACTCATTAGAGTTAATACCCTTCTAACGAACAGTTATGCCTTAGGGATGAATATAAAAATATGTATATAATATGAGTGTTATATTTAGTACCGCAATGAATCCCATGTAAGTGTAGGGGTGCAAAGTGAACATACACGTGAAACTAGTCTTGACCCATACGAGTACTATACTGGTGTGAGCATGCATGATGAGTAGATAAAATATGTATGATCATGTTGTCATAAATCCATAAATCCCAACATCATTAAAAAAAACAAAACAAAAAAACCACAACAACACTTGTATTTGTAAGTAAAAACATAGCATGAGGTAAAAACTCTTCATCGAAGCAATTATGAAAAATATAACAACATAATATAGGATTGAAAATAAAACCCACTCACCAATACGTCGTCGAGTGATTATATTATGAAAACACCGCCGTGTATGTCACCATCGAGATCGCCGCCATTGGCAGTGCATTAGTCATTAGCGGTGTGTGAAAGACTGGGATTGGCAATGTACTCGCTGTTAACGACATTACACGTTCTAACGTACGCCATTAAAGATAACATAATATGCATTCATTTAACAGAATATTTCTTGTTTTCTTCATCTCCTTAGTCGTAGAGCTACCGCCAGCCGACAGACGCCGAACATTTAGGTTTTTCGTCAAAATTTTTCAAAAATCGGTTAGTATCCAAAAGTCAACAAATTTTCGAAACCAGTTGAGGGGTGGGAATCAACGATGTAGATTAAATCAATCGTAGAAAGGTCCGGGCCAGGGCCTTGTTTCCTCAAATTTGTTTATCTTGCTCATTTTGTGTTTAGATTTTTTTGGACCCGTCCCATACTTGCTCCGACCCGTCCTGACCCGTTGGTCTAGGGCTTGTTCACCCAACCCTAATCTAACATAAATCCATACCACTTAAATGTTGATCGGGATATAGATGATAGAAGAGCCAAATTGCATTATAATTACAATCAAGGTTTGAATGAGTATCATGATTAGTTCGCATACACTTTTACTAATCCCAAAAGTCACGATATGCTGCTAATTCACTCATAGGTTGTGAAATCACATTAATTCGTTAATTAATTTCACTATCTGCTTTAGTTAGAACCTAAGAAGTCACACACATATGATAAGTTTTTGTAACGTTAAATTGATGATGATATGATACAATTATATGTAAATTATAATGGATTAGTTATTTGGGTGTAATAAACATGGTTTGAATTAAATAGGCATTGGTCCTAAGTCCCAAACGCAAAGCGGGTCCGTGATTAGGCTAGGTGCATAGAACAAGCCCATGTTGCGTTAACCCTGGTGACGTATGGCTAAAAAGATATTGCTAGCACATTTAAATTAACCACTTCATCATCTATTGCTAGATTTATCAATGTGGGTACTCTTAAAGGCTCAACACTTGGGGAGTTTCACATGATCAATCATGAAGAAAAAGATTTCAAGAAAAAATGAGAGTTTTCTAGACAGTCAACTACTTGTATACATATGTAGAATGTTTTCTAGCCTTTGGAGAGAAGGTTGTTAACGCAAGGCCCTTTTAAACCCCGACATGCCTAAAGAAACATCAACCTAATAGAAAGTCAAGGCCTAATGAACTTGGAAGGATGAAGCGAAGCGCTTTAATAGCTCATGGCCTCTAAATGTCCTATCAACAGTTAAGCTAAGCATTTCCCCATAAAGTACATTTCGACCGCTAAGGGGGCAGGTTGGCCACTTACAGCTTTGAGGCACAAGATCCCAAGAACATAACGCATACATTTTCAAACATTAACTTCAAGCCACGTGGCAACTAAACAAGAGAACAAGGGCCTACTAAGGGACATAAAGGCTAACAGATTAGGTGCAAGGGTACGGGCTTCCACTAACCCCAGAGACGAGCTAACAACTTGGCTATGTCATCCCAAGAAAAAACACAAGTGGACCTACACAAATGTCAACTCATTGCCACGTGTCGCCCAAAGGGTGGATAGACAACTAACAGGTCAAATCTACGCATTATAGGCATTAAATGCAAATAAAGTGATATATTTAAGCCAAGAGGCTGAAGACTCAGATAATGGCTTATAAAGTGCTCCTTAGAAGGGGTTGAAAGAATTGGGAGAGAGATTACCTTGTATTAAGATGAGCGCTATTTGTAACCTTATGCTCTATTTTATTCAAGAGACTAAGTGGTGTAGCCCATTTTGAGGGCTTAACCACTTAAATTCTGATGTTTATTTCTCATCATTAGCAAAGCTCGAGCCCATCAATGGCAGCCACTCAACTATTCTAGTCTTTGTTTTGAGCGTTAACAAAGGTGTTTGAGAAAATGAGTGCTTATAACAACTAATGTTACAAGTTAAAGAGCTGGATAAGTTAGTCCGAAGGATTTCAATAAGTAAGGATTGTGTCTCCCTACGGTGAAAGACCACCTGATCAGGATAGCTTACTTGGCGACCTTAATTCGAGGTCGTGGTCGTAACTGATGATTAAAGCTCATGAATACGGTGTTGGGAACTAATCGAGAAGGGAAAATGTCAATACTATTATATTTTGAGAAGTAAAAAGTTCATGAACCTATGTTATTACAATGTGAAGTATTTTTTTTGTGTCTTTTAAATGTAAATTATATTTCTCTTTTTCTAGATGCATGCCTTGTTAGAATCTTGATTGAAATAAATCATTTTGTTGTACCTATTGAGCTTGTGAAGCTCACCCTATTTTATCATTTCAGACCTTGAGCAAAAGGATGAAGGTAGTGATATCCCCAAACTGTCATAAAGAGCTTAGCGAAGTGCATTTATTTTATTTTGCAGCCCGTTAATATTTTACTTGTAATGGTGTAATGTCAGAGCCTTGCTTATTTTGAGACACTTGTAAATGTTACTTGTAAAACTTACTCCAAGCTGTGGTGTAAAGGTAGGTAGTTCGGTACGTCTAGTGGTGGATGATTTTGGGAACAAGTTGTATTGTAGCCTTGTGATTTGCATGTTTCCAAAGTTATGTACATTTTGTTGAGTTTGTTTTCTACACAACTTAATCCATCACTTAGCTATACACATTGTTTGTACCATACTTAGGGCCTCCGTATTTAGATCTCGTATAAATACTCGGGGGACTTAAATGTCATTATGTAATAAATGAAGGGGCAAATATGTAATAAGTGAGGAGCCCTTATTCTATAAAAGGACTCCTCACTCTCCTCATTAGGGGAGGCTAATTCTTAGGCCATGGGAATAGAGCTCTCACACCCTCAGAAGCTCTAACCCTCACAATCCTCTCACAAATAGAGAAATACAATATCAGTGTGGACATAGCCCAAACATTGGGGTGAACCATGATACATCTTGTGTTCTTTACTTTCTTGTAGATTCACGGTCGGATTTACGTTGTCCCAAGACCCCTTCGGTTTTGTGCATCAACATTTGGCGCCGTCTGTGGGAATCGACACGAAAAGTTATGTCGGTTCTCTTTCATTTTTTCACTTCTACCATGAATATGCAAAAACCCAACAACCCAAAGCTTTCCTAGAAAAACCCAGGAAACCAAATACTCTATCTCTCACTGGTTCCTACTCCATCTCAGCTTCTTCATCTTCCCCAATCTTTCCACGACGATATTCTCTAAACCCTTCTTTCCAAGCCACTCCTTCGGACCTGCTCTCTCTGCTGGGCCCTAAATCCCACTCTTCGTCCATTGACCTCATTGTTGCCCAAAAAGTCACTTCCTGCTTCAGATTCCTTGTGCCCTTTTTCACCAATTGCCAAGGAAAATTGCCCGCCAAGTTATTCGAATCAAGAAGTCTTGAGCTTGGAGCATAAGGGTGGTGATTTGTGTCAGCGGGAGGAGGATGAACTCGTTTGGTGGCTATCTCGGCCGATTTTAGAGCTGGCTCGCCTGGCTATTGACTCCGACGGAGACTTAGCTGCGATTCAACGCTCTTTGGATCCGACAATGATCACTATGCCAGATGTTGAAGGATCGAAAGAGGACAGATGCGAGCTTACTAGAACTCCATATGAGAGACGATTCATAAGTAAGTGCTCAAATTCCACAACTTTTTTCTCCTATCTCTCTCTATCTCTCCTTTCTCTCCCTCATTCCCCAAAAATTGCCTGGTGCGTAGCTGCCCTTCTCAACTTGGACGAGCAATCAATTGTCTTCTCATCAACCAGTCCCCGCCCTCACTTGGAGCTCTAGAGCCACCTTATTGAGTGTTGAACCACCTGGAGCCCTAGAGCCACCTCCACGGTAAAGTCGTCATGGTCACCGGCGCTTCCTCTGGCCTCGACCGCAAGTTGTGCTTGGACTTGGCTAAAGTCGGTTGCCGAATCGTAGCTGTCACTCGCCGCATCGACCGCCTTCAGTCCATGTGCGATCAAATCAACCAGTTCTCCATCACCGCTCATTCTTCACCATCTTCTGTTACTGATAATAGGCCTAGAGGAGGCGCGAAGGCTGTGGCTGTGGAGTTGGATATCAGCGCCGATGGCCCAACTATCGAGAAGTTTGAGAACAAGGCTTAGGACGCGATTGGGCTCATCGATGCCTTTGTTAACAATGCCGGTATTAGAGATGTATGATCCTGAGAATGAGAATCTCTCCTTGTATGGATATCCTAGTGAGCAATGGAAAGTCAACCTACCTGCTGAAGAAGTGCCTCCGGAATTGCCAGAGTCTGCTCTGGGTATCAACTTTGCAAGAGATGGCATGGCAGAAAAAGATTGGCTATATTGGGTTGTTGTTCATAGCCTGGCTAGTTTCTGTTGCCTTTTACTTTGGTGCCAGATTTAGGTTCGACAAGGCTAACAGTATTCCATGTGGTTTTGGGCTATCCAAGCAACTGTCACTTGAAACAAAAGCAAAAGCAATCAAGTGAGCTGCGGCACAAAAGCAAAAGAGAGATGCGCAGTGCGAAACAAAAGCAAAAGTAAAAGCAGAAAGCAAAAGAAGATAAAAAGAAGCAGACATAATTGCAGTAGGGATGGCATGCAGAAAAGGGAATTATGGGCGTGACCCATTGAGCAGAGGGTCGGATTTATTTTTGAATGAGGTGATTTATTTTTCTTATCTTTCGGAGACATCTGTATAAACCCCATCAGAGGCTAATAAAAATAAAAAAAATAAAAAAACGGCAAGCCCAAAATAATGGGCTGGAATGTTATGTGGAGGGCGAAAGCCTATATGCCCAAAAGAGCCAGGCCCTCTATTATCACCAACTAGGCGATCAAAAGTATGTCCAGTGCTACAAAAAATTATTCGGTAGCCTACCGCTATTATCACCAACCAAGTGATCAAAAGTACACCCAGTACTTCAAAATTATTCGGCAGCCTGCCGCTATTATCACCAACCAGGTGATTAAAAGTACGCCTAATACTCCAAAATTATTCGACAGCCTGCCGCTATTACCACCAACCAGGTGATCAAAAGTACGCTCAGTACTCCAAAATTATTCGGCAGCCTGTCGCTATTATCACCCACTAGGTGATCAAAAGTACGTCTAGTACTCCAAAATTATACATAAGCATTACTCATGTCAATCATACATAAACATTCATGAGCATCACTCATGTCAATCATACATAAACATTCATGACCATCATTCATGTCAACATTCATAAGCATCACTCATGTCAAATCAACATAAACATTCATGAGCATCACTCATGTCAATCAGTTTCGAAAGCTTCATTTACAGAGCTCCAGATTCGAAAGCTTTAGCTTCAAAAACTTCATTTACAAAAGCTCCAACTTCAAAAGCTTCATTTACAAAAGCTCCAGCTTCAAAGCTTCACCTACAAAGCTTCAGTGCAGGGTATACAAATACCGCTCCCGAACAACCGCCACTTCAGTCCATACATGGATTTAATTTGAAGTCTCCAGCCAATAAACTCTATTAACTAAAGACTTAGGGGACTACATTATGTACCATATATTGGGCTTTCACAACTGGGCCTCATGAAAAATACTTGGGGGACTCTATCCCATTATTTATGTACTGAGGAGCGAGCCCTTATTCTATAAAAGGGACTTCCTTACCATCATTAGAAAGCACCCACTACTTATATATTGAGGAGCGAGCCCTTATTCTATAAAAGGGACTCCCTCACCATCATTAGAGAACACCCACAACTTATGTATTGAGGAGCGAGCCCTTATTCTATAAAAGGGACTCATTCACTTTCATTAAAGAGCATCGCCACCTACTGAGCAACCGACTCGTCGCGAGCATCAACTCTAGCCCATCATTTATGTATTGAGGAGCGGGCCTTTATTCTATAAAAGGGACTCCCTCACCTTCAACGCCACAAGCCGAGCCAACCAAGGCAACATAAGCCACAAGCCAAGCAGCCTCGCAACATGTGATACTTCTAATTGAGCATCATTTCACATTGAACACCGCCTTATATCGAGTATTAGTTTTAGACGACATCTAGTTACTTCGGCCCACACATGGACTGAATTTCAAGTCTCCAGCCAAAAGACTCTCTTGACTGAAGACTTGGGGGACTACTATTTGTACCATACTTAGGGCCTACATATTTAGATTTCGTATAAATACTCGGGGGACTCAAATGTAATTATGTAATAAATGAAGGGGCAAATATGTAATAAGTGATGAGCCCTTATTCTATAAAAGGACTCCTCACTCTCCTCATTAGGGGAGGCCAATTCTTAGGCTATGGGAAAATAGCTCTCTCACACTCAGAAGCTCTAACCCTCACAATCCTCTCACAAACAGAGAAATACAATATCAGTGTGGACGTAGCCCAAACATTGGGATGAACCACGATACATCTTGTGTTCTTTACTTTCTTGCAGATTCACGGTAGGATTTACGTTGTCCCAAGACCCCTCCGGTTTTGTGCATCAACACATATGATTTTTAGGTGTGATAAAAGGCCTATGTGGTAATGTCAAATTTCATCTTGCTCCGTCCATATGCTTTTTATTCAATTAATATTTGTATGATCTACTGTTCAAAACAAATCAATCAAATCTAACTTTCATGATTTGTGATTGGTGCATTACTATGACCCACAAAATAAATGCAATGACCCATTCCCAATTTTACGGTTTTTATAATTTTAATAAATGAATTTACTAAAATGCCCTTCGAGACAAAGTGTTGACCTTTTTTTACTGTCGTGTCATGTCACGTAAGATCCACTTTCTTGGCGTATCCTCATAGTACTCATCGCTATGAACGTGTGGGTGTAAACAGAATGTGATTTGGAGTTATAATGAATAAGTTATGAGCAAGTAAAAATAAGGACAAAATAGTCATTAAATATTTTCTGGAATACTCCAGCTTTTTGGAGCAAAATCTGGAAACCACGTGTGTGGCTGAGATTAAAGGAAAGGGGAGATGGTCGGTGGAGATGGAAAATAAAGGAGAGAAATGAGGGAGAGGTCAGGACGAATGGAAAGAAGGGAGATGATGAGTGACCAATTAGAGAGGAGAGAAAGGAAGGAAAAGAAGAGAAAGGGGATGCAAAGGATAACCCTTGAACTGGTTACACCCAGCTAACCCGCGTGACCAGGGTTTTGAACCGAGGCTAATTTCATCTATTTTCTTCAATTTTCCTTCGATTTTCAGACAAATTTTAGCCAACCAACACCACCAATTAACTTGGAGTCATCCCAGCTTCCATTCCCACCCAAGTGTGATGGCTATTGGTTGTGATTTCATGGCGAACACTCACGTTAGCTCCTAGGGCACCCACAGCGGTGAATTCACCATTCCTGCAACGATTTCGTGCAATTTCCACCACCAATGTAATTCCCTGAAGCTCATGAACAATTTCCTATCATTGGTTGGAGCGTTGGAGTCGATTTGAGGACGAATTAAGAATTACCCTTTATAGGTTTCTAACGGGTTTTAGTGAAATTAGTGTTTTTCCGGGCCAAATTGGACTTAGTCACATGTATGAAAGTTGTTTCTCTCACCGAGATCTTCCTTCCTATACAATTTGAGAATTTTTGGAGTTGTTGGATTTTCTGGCGAGTCGGAGCGGCCGACCGCCATGAACTATGGCGCGTGAGGGAAAAACCTGAGGTTCCTTTTTAGGTTTATCGACGTGCCAAATCTGAATCTACCATCCGTTTTCCCAAATTATAACGTTTTAGTATAGTTTTACTAAAAGGTCCCTAATTGTGTTTAGGCGCGTTAACGGGAAGCGACGTCATCCTTGCTAGTTTGAGTGGCTTCCGGGCAATGGAAAACTTGTGAGTGGACCCCTTCTTAACTATATATTTTTATAAAATACTAGCCTAACATGCATGACATATTTCATGATTTGAATACGATTTATATTATGCCTTTATAGTTTTCTATAATTATGGTTTAAGAAAAATTAAGATTTATTAAAATTACTTTTACAAATACCTTTTATTTATCGAAACTACATTCTTCTACAGGTTATGAATGATGGGTTTGCATATATGCATTTCTATGGATAAGAATTATTGGATTTACCTATATGAATTCTATGGTTTTCGAATATGATTTATATTACGAATTTGCAAATGTGTTTTATCTTATGGATTTCATGAATACGATTTACCTTGGATTTATGAGATAAGACTTTGAGCTAGTGAGCTCCGACGTTCGATAAGAGTTTTTGAGATATGTTTTCGGTACTTATCTAGTGGGTTATCATACGGCACATCCGCACACCATGGGTATTATGTCTATGGCCATAGGACACAGATGATGGAGTGAGATATGATATATTATATACCCCAAGCTTCACCGCCGAAAGCGGTGTTGGACATCTTCACTAGCCATGGCTAATGTCGGTATGGATGTTATGCTATTTGATTCAGCTTCACCTACGGGTGATGAACATGTTATTTAGCTTCACCTTCGGGTGATGGATAGATTATACAGCTTCACCTTCGGGTGATGGACAGGTACTGCCTTCGGGCGACTATGATACCCTTAGTTGAGCACTTAATTGATGACATTTACGGATTTGCCTTCAGGCGATGTTTTCAGCATTTTTTAGCATGGTTTTACACATCGATTTTACGAACATTTTTCATAGCATGCTAGGGTTTTCATAACCTACTATGTAGTATTATATATATGTTTTCAAAACAGGGGGTTATTATGTTCAAAAATAAAATGTTTCCTTGTTATTAGTACTAATATTATAAACTCTGGTCCACTCACATTTTCGGTTTTTGCGCCTCCTTAGGAGTTAGGATCGTGGCACATGATCCCGGCGTCAGGACTTTACAGCATAGGTATCCTCGAGTCTTCTTAGTATAGGTATCATTTCTTTGTTCGTACCCTTTCATATTAATTCTTTCACATTACTCATGCTTAGTCGTATGCTTTGAACATGATTCTGCACTAGTGTAAAGCTTTCTAATTACATATTTTATTCGTATACATGTGTTTAAATTGGCTTCGTCACCCTTAGGTGTCGGTCATCACATGCCTACCCTAATATTAGGGATATTGAGGTTGGGACGTGTCAACAAATATATAAAAAAAAATATCTCAAACTTAGCAAAACACAATTTTTATGCCAATCCATATATGATTGATATATTGGTTGGAATCTATTTTACCTTTAAACTTTGTTACATAGAATGGGTTAACACCACGTGGAATTCTTTGTCAAATAATATATATTTGTCAGGTGCAAATTTTTTATATTTAATTTATTTTTTGAATAGAAACAAACATGACGGTGAACCATTTTTGTGTAGTTTGCTTTCCAAAAAGCAAATGCTCTAGACGGGTCAATTCAAGTGCCGGGAGAAGACTGCCAATGAAACATTGAAATAGAATTTGACGGAAGCTTCAAGAAACAAGGACAAAAGCTCCTTTTGTGGGCCATTTAAAAGCCCATGGTCCTGTTCTGTCACTTCCTCTTACAAATAAAAAATAATCCAATCATAAATTCACATAAAATCTACAACAAAACCAATAAAACAATCTTATAGAGAAATCCAACACGTTACCGAATTGAAATAAAAAAAAAGTAATGAATTACTTTAATTGTTTAAATTTTCCTATTTATTTATAAATGAGAGGTTTTAGGTCCGATTTTCATTAAAAACAAATTTGAATCACATTATTATTTGCTATTGTAAGGCTAAATTTACTCATCTCTTAGTGTAATAAAATCGTTTGTTAAAAAAGAAAATCCTTCTTTAGCTAACTGTGTTTTATTTTAATTATCTATGTAATCATAGTATAAGTATTTATTTTTAATATATTTGAAATATAAATCATTACATTGTGTGTCACTTATAGAAGAGCACTTCTCAATCAATAGTAAATTATTGTGAAAATAATTTTATTGCTGGTAATTTAACTTGTTTAAACTTGTTATGCAGTTTAAAATCTCGTGATCTCAAAATACTCTTATGTAATCTTCTTTTTCTTTTGAACTTATGCTTGTAGTCAACCAAAAAACAAATATCAATTTGTGTTTGAGAAAGTGAAAGATTTTCGTTTTGATGTAATTTAGAGTATTTAATAATATTGTTTTTAATAATAATAATAAAAAAAGAGTGATGGAATCCAACGGCGTGAAAGGAAGGGTAGAAAAGCTTGATGGCAGCAGTGAATAGAATCGTCCACGGTGACTTTAAATAATGAGTAATATTATTCATATCATATTTTTGTATTATATTTTAATATCACATTAGGTGGTATTTAATGTGGACAACCACATCATTTGAATTAATCAAAATTTTAAATTTAGTTCATTATTTAATAAGCTAATAATTAAGAAAAATTAGTTAATTAAATGATGATTGTGGTATACAATAAGTCTTTCTCCTTCCTTTGCTTGAGTTTTACAAATTTTTCAAATGATGTGATTGTCTCAGATGTCACCTAGAATGATATAGAAATGATATAAAAACATAATATGAATAACATTAACTACGAGTCACAGAGTCAGTCACAGAGCGTAGAAACTTTTGTCCGTTGCTCACCGCGTGGCAGCATCACAAAACCCAAGACGGTGTGGTGTTACGAGCAGACCGTCACACGTGTGAAGCAGTGAATCATCATTTAAAAGGGAAAAGGGCAGACGAGTCAGCTGCCCCGCACCCTCGGGCAGCAGCTGTGCGTAAAGGGAACAAAAACCTCGGAGAAAGAGCTGCAACGCACAAAAAACTAATCCCAAGAAAAACGCTTTCTTTCTTTCTCTCTCTCTCTCTCTCAAAACACCACTTACCACGGCCCACGCCATCACCATAATGGGCCATGGGGCCCAGAGTAGATGGTTTTGTGGGGATGTGGGGACCCCAACGAAAACGACAAAGGCATATGGGGATGGTTGTGTGACGTCATTATTAAAGCGAGGAAAAAGGAGTTGGAGTGAGGGGCAAGGTGGGGGGGAAAAGTGAAACCGTGAGTTTTGGGGGAGAGGAGAAAATGAACTGATGGTACTATGACTTGCATTCATGGCGCATGAAGGGGACTTGCGTTGAAATACATATATGATTACAGAATTTTTGCAATAAATAGTCATTTGGGAATTCTAGATATTTTAAACAAGACATTTATATGCCATTTATATCACGGTCTTGAGGTGTCCTATTGCATTTGTAAGTGAGAAATTTTAGGATCGATTCTAATCAAAGAAAAATATGAAAACTAATGAAAATGACTTAAAAACTTTGAGTTTTAACTATAAGGACAAAATAAAGGGTGAAGTGAATAATACCATGATTGACTTTTTAGTGCAAAAATATGATTTTTCGTTAAAGTGAACAGTACCAGAAGTTTTTCGTTAAAGTTTCCAAGGAAAAATTGAACCACATTATTGCAAACTCATTGTGAGGCTAACCCTCATTCCCATTAGTGTATATAACAGGAAGAAAAAAAAACAACCAGAGTGAAATTCCGCATAATCCAAAAAAAATGCATAACTATCGTAACTTGTCATCAATTGTTTATTTTTTGCAAAAAGGAAAAACGAAACATTTATACAAAATCGTGAGTGAAAATCAAACATGGGAATTAATGCCAAGTGTGGAAAGTTATTAGAACGAACAAACTTTTTCTTCCAAAACAAGGACATGGAACGTCACAAGAAATTTCTTAAAATGGACAATCTCATTAAACCATGTTTAAAAAATAACTTATTCCATTATTTCATTTTACTCAAAACTTTTTTTAGCTAATCAACCTTTTCGCAAAGTCATTTATGCTAATACAATTTCCTCATTTAACTACAAATTTTGTTTGATTATTATTAAGGGGAAAGGGAATTTGAAACTATTACAATAATTAAGAAGAGAGAAAGTTTTGAACACGAAATATATGAGTGAAATCTAACACTTTATTTATTAAAATATTAGACTACATATAAATTTTGTTTTGATTAACGAAAATAAACTATTCGAATATAACAACTTTCAAGATTAGTGCCAAATTTCATCTCTTCTGACATTTGGTATCTCTTAAAAACATTTGACAAACTTAGGTAATTAAATAATCATCGACCACGTCATATGGTTTACAAAATTTAATAAAAAAAATTGATGTCCGTAGCGTCATATTTGAAAATATTGGATGTAATGATATTTGCAATTAAATAATGGAATATTTTTGCTTACCATTCTTAAGTGATGATAATTTTCATCATCCTATTTATAACCATTAAATGAGTTTAAATTTCGAGATTTGTACAGTAAATAGACACAAATTTAAAAATTTCAACTCATCTAACGATTATAAATAAAATAGTGAACATCACTACTACATGAAAGTGATGAACAAAAATATAACCATGAAACAAAAAAAACGGCTGTGAAATAAAACTGTAGAATGTTTGGTAAACTTTTTTGTAAAAATGCTTTTGAAAAAAAAAAAACAGTATTATAGTGTTTAGTAAATTTTTATGTAAAATAGATGTGAAAAAAAAGCCAGTTTTCAAAGTTAGGTTTTGCAGCTTCTTGTTTTTAACTTTTTTTCACCCAAAACTATGAAAAAAAACTAAAACTGAATGTTTACCAAACCAGGTCTAAGTATCGTCAAGTTGTGGAACTTTATTTCTTTTATACTAGAAAAAAAAATCAAAAGTAAAAGTGGTTTGCCATGAGGCGATGTTGGAAGTCGCCAACAAAGACAAAGAAACCCACGTATGTATTTTCACTTGAAGGCAAATGAAGTACACAGGGCGCCATCACCATAATGGGCCATGGGGCCCAGAGTAGATGGTTTTGTGGGGATGTGGGGACCCCAACGAAAACGACAAAGGCATATGGGATGGTTGTGTGACGTCATTATTAAAGCGAGGAAAAAGGAGTTGGAGTGAGGGGCAAGGTGGGAAAAAGTGAAACCGTGAGTTTTGGGGAGAGGAGAAAATGAACTGATAGTACTATGACTTGCATTCATAGCGCGTGAAGGGGACTTGCGTTGAAATACAAATATGATTATAGAATTTTTGCAACAAATAATCATTTGGGAATTCTAGATGTTTTAAACAGGACATTTATACGCCATTTATATTACGGTCTTGAGGTGTCCTACTGTATTTGTAAGTGAGAAGTTTTAAGATCGATTCTAATCAAAGAAAATTAAGAAAATTAATGAAAATAGCTTGAAAACTTTGAGTTTTAACGATAAGAAAAAAATAAAGAGTGAAGTGAATAGTATCAGGATTGACTTTTTAGTGCAAAAATATGGTTTTTCGTTAAAGTGAACAGTATCGGGAGTTTTTCATTAAAGTTTCGTAAGAAAATTTGAACCACATTATTGCTAACTTATTGTGAGGCTAACCCTCATTCCCATTAATGTAGATAACAGGAAGAAAAAAAACAACCAAAGTGAAATTTCGCATAATCCAAAAAAAGTGCATAACTATCGTGACTTGTCATCAGTTGTTTATTTTTTGCAAAAAGGAAAAACGAAACATTTGTACAAAATCGCGAGTGAAAATCAAACATGGGAATTAATGCCAAGTGTGGAAAGTTATTAGAACGAACAAACTTTTTCTTCTAAACAAGGACATGGAACGTCGCAAGAAATTTCTTAAAATGGACAATCGCATTAAACCATGTTTAGAAAGTAACTTATTCCATTATTTCATTTTACTCAAAACTTTTTTTAGCTAATCAACCTTTTCGCAAAGTCATTTTATGCTAATACAATTTATCGTTTAACTTCAAATTTTGTTTGATTATTATTAAGGGGAAAGGGAATTCGAAACTATTACAATAATTATGAAGAGGGAAAGTTTTGAACACGGAACATATGAGTGAAATCTAACACTCTATTCACTAAAATATTAGACTACATATAAATTTTGTTTTGATTAACAAAAATAAACTATTCGAATATAAGAACTGACAAGATTAGTGCCAAATTTCATCTCTCCTGACATTTGGTATCTCTTAAAAACATTTGACAAACTTAGGTAATTAAATAATCATCGACCACGTCATATGGTTCATAAAATTTAATCTAAAAAATTGATGTCCGTAGCGTCATATTTGAAAATATTGGATGTAATGATATTTGCAATTAAATAATGGAATATTTTTGCTTACCATTCTTAAGTGATGATAATTTCCATCATCCTATTTATAACTATTAAATGTGTTTAAATTTCAAAATTTGTATAGTGGATAGATAAAAATTTAAAAATTTCAATTCATCTAACGATTATAAATAAAGTAATGAACACTACTACATGAAAGTGATAAACAAAAATATAACCATGAAACAAAAGAAACAGAAAAAAAAAGGTCGATGGAAATTTATATTGGTTTCCTATTTCACGTAAATTGCTCTCCACCTACCAAACTAACAGATTGTACTTTCTCTAAAAAAACAGCAGTACACATTTGATACTACACTAATTACGGTCAAGTTGTGGAACTTTATTTCTTTTATACTAGAAAAAAAAAATCAAAAGGTAAATGAAGTACAAAGGGCGGTGTGACCGTTACGTTGACGCGCAATGTACTGGCGCGTGGTACCGCCCCTTCTCCCTCCTCAGTTCCACTCCAACGGACGTTAGAGCGTATCATTGAGTGCAATTAGGTCGCCCGACGCGGGTCCCACTTGCTTTGAGCGCAAAACTGGAGAACTGTGAAAGATCTCGGACCCCGGATACGACAACACACTGTCTTGACCTTTAGCCCTCGTGTTTCTCAAAACTACGAAACAGCCACTGCTTCTGTGGCACCGCCATTCTGGCGGTGATGGCACACACGTAATTTATTGGAGGATGAGGGTGAGAGTTTTGTGATTTAAATATTTGGAACTTAGGGAATGCAGGTATTTTGAGCCAATGGATTTCACAAATCTGCCGTTTGTTTATTGTTTGTTGTTTACATCTCTTTCTCTCTCTAGGCTTTCTCTCTCTCCTCTCACACCAACTCTCTTTTTAAAAAGGCTTTACCTTCTCCTCATTAACCACATCTCTCTCTGTTCGCCGTTTCGTTCTCTCTTCTGCCAAACGCATTCCAGCACTGAGATCATCTGAACTTCAGAGGAAATGGAATCAGTTTCCGGCGCTGTAAGGCGGCCTTGTTTCATCGACGAGGACGATGGGTTGGCCTCGCTGGCTGATATGGAAGCCGGGTTTTCCGGGTCCAACCACCCGTTTTATTCAAGGCCGATGTGTTTCGCGAGGCGGAGTGGCAGCTTCAGAAACGTTTCTCCCGCCATGGCTTCGTTTTCTTCGTCGTCTTCTTTTTCGCCGAGATCTGGGAGGTTCTGTGACGCCAGGTTTGAGGAGCACCACCAGCCCCATTTCTTGGATGCTTGTTTCCTCTGCAAGAAACCACTCGGTGATAACAGAGACATCTTCATGTACAGGTTGGTTGATTACCCACTTCAAATCATTGATCAATTTCCCTTTTTTTTTCTTTTCAAAAATTGGCTATTTAGGTTGAATTTTGTGAGCAAATAAATGTGTGGGTTCGTGGAAATCTGAACATTTTTCCCGGAAAACGGGAGAAATATCCCACCTTTTTTTTTTCTCCACAGCCAAACAGAAAATTGGGTGGATCTGAGAAAAACCGTTGTTTTAGTTTTGATTTAAGTTTTCTTGATGTGGGTTATTTAGATTTGGAAGAAATGGAAGTGGGTTTGTTGTGTTTTCGGTAAATAATAAAATGGTTGTTGGATTCTGAATTTCTGTATGATTGGTTTAATATTTGCAGAGGTGACACTCCGTTCTGCAGTGAGGAGTGCAGAGATGAGCAGATAGAAATAGACGAGGCGAAGGAGAAGAACTGGAACCTCTCTTCCTCCATGAAAGCGCTGAGAAAAAGAGAGCAAAGGAAATCAAACAACTCAGCCAACACCGCCACCGCACAGGATTATCCTGTCCATACAGGCACAGTGGCAGCCGCTTAGAAATCGAATGAGATTACACATATATATAAAAAAAAAGGAAAAAAAAAAAAGACAAGTTAGAAGAAGAAGAGAGAGATTGAAATCTAAGTCCAAGGAAGTTAAAGCCAAGGAGAGAAGTAGTGCAAGTGCAAGACCACCTTTTTTCTGAGGGATTGTGAATGTGATGACTCTGAGTTTGAATGTTTTATACATAAGATCAAAAGTGTGTGTGATCTTAGCTCTATGAGATGGCTTTTTTTTGGGTTTTTTCCCCTCTTTAATCTAAAATTTTTGGTCATGTATAATATTTTATATATAATATGTAATATATGTTTTTCATTCCCCTAAATGTAATGCAAATGCCAGCAAAAGCTTCAGGTTTACAATAGAGAAGAAAAGGAATAAATAAAAAATGGCAGGAATGGAAATTTCTTTTTGTAATTTTGGTTGGTTGTATGTTTGGTGAATAATATCAAATCTGGGATTTAAATCTGTGTTTTTGGAGTCTGCTACGAACGTGAAGTTTTTTGGAAGGGAAGATACGGCAAATACGACGAGGGGATTCCTTTTCGGTTGCTGTGCGTGTGACGTGGGCAACTCAACTTGGATCGCTTTTTGAAAAGATTTTTGTAATGATGTATTGTTGCTTACCATCAAAGTTAACACATACAGTACAGCACAAGGTACAGTGGAAGATAACCCAGCTCAATCAATTACCTTCTTCCATGATGCCTGGGGATTCCTCAAACGACGATCTCGAGAGACTCCGTCGAGAGCGTTGCGAGTAAGACAATCAGCCGTCTCGTTTGCATGGCCGCGCACATGAGCGGACATAGCTCCAGTGATCTGAGATAGCAGGACTTTGGTATCCTCCACAATATTTCCGAGTGTAGACTGCTAGACGTATATTGGTAGAATGCTCCTGAATTGCTGTAATGATCTGGAGTGAATCACACTCTAAAACGGTATTTTGCAATGTAATCCCCTCTCCCCACCGCCAAAGCAGCTCTTCTTTGTGAAGAAAGTTCAGGTTACATCTTAAAACCAATTTTTAATATGAAGAGTAGTTCAATTTACTTATAAGCTCATGCAAAGTTTCTTCCCCCATCGATATGAGATTCATTTTCAACACTCTAACTGCCAATGCCTCGATTTGCAACCGCGAAAGAACATTTTCAAAACGCAACATTTAGGCCGCGATAAAGTCCCCTGCAACGCCTTGAAATTTTGGATGTTGAGAAGGGAAGCTAAATACAAAACCCAAAGCTTCATTGAGCTTCATAGATATTCCACGTGGTGTGTGACCAATTGGTGCCGAAACCAAGCACGGATAGAAAAATGGCTGTTCCGCATAAGGTGTAGTGTTGATTCACCATGCACAAACCTTCACGAGAACACGAGCAGGAAGGTTGTCGTTGCAAATTCGCCATGCACAAACCTTCACGGGAGCACGAGCATCCCACAGTTTCTTCCATCGGATTGAGTAAGGGTTAGGGTTAGACGAGGATACAACATTGCGCTTATTGTGGATCAAATCCAACGCAACATGATAGGCGAAGCCACGTGAGGGCGAGGAGTTGGGACTGCCCCTCCCCTCGCAGGAAAAACACGCCTAGAGCACGGTTCAGCCCCTCCCCTCGCCACTGGTTCTGCTGCTGCAGAGCAGAGCTGAGTTATTAATTTTTTTTTTCTAATTCCAAGACAAAACGACGCCGTTTTTTCCTTGGTAAAAGAATTTTAAAAAAAATAAAACAAGACGGCGCCGTTTCGTTTATGTTGGAAAATCTGTATATGGGACCGCATGTCCCTAGTTGGCCCGTTCCCTTCAATCTCTCTCTCTGACCTTTTTTTTTAGGGAACTTTAACGAAAAGCACCCGGTACTGTTCACTTTAACGAAAAACCATATTTTTACACTAAAAAGTCAATCCTGGTACTATTCACTTTACCCTTTATTTTGTCCTTATCATTAAAACTCAAAGTTTTCAAGCTTTTTTCATTAGTTTTCCTTTTTTTTTTATCAACTTCCAATCAGAGCAAAGGTGCAGCAACGCATCCCTAAGTAAAACAGTAAAAAAAAAGGCAGCAAAAATAAACAATTTATTATTATTTAGGCATTATTGTGCTAAATTTTTCTTTTTATTCCTCTCTTTTTTGTTTCTTTTAATCTGGACTTTTTTATTAATCAGTTCTTATCATGAAATTCATGAATTTATGATCTTAAGCCATATAAGGTTTAGGAGCACTCTGGTATTTAAAAGAACTATATATAGGACTAATACATATAGATTTTGGTTTGTACAACAAACTATACAAGGAATTCAAATTAGTAAATGACCAAGTATAACAAGTGCTTCTCTCGATAAACTGGAACTAAAAACCAATAGGCGTATGAGCTTTCTCCTGATCATTCTTGAAAATGTGCAGTAGAGAGTCAATGGTTATCATATATAACAACATTTTATCATTTTTCTGTTCCCGAAAATCACAACTCAACCTATATTTATTCAAGACACCATCACCAGGGGCATTTTGGTCATTCGATAGGTACGAATTATAACAAACATTAATATTGTCCACTATTTGGTTGTCTAAATTTTTTAGGATCTTTTACCCTTTGATGTCCCGCTCCTCCCCCCGAAAATAGGCCCTTTCTATCACAATGCCATACAAGTTAGTCCTCTGAATTTTGGAAGCTCAGCGGTATGATATGGATTGAATAAGATTAGTTTTCATCTCAGACAACCAAGAGCGAACAAGGGGGAGAATCCACTGCTTACTCTTTACATCAATGAGGTCACTAACGAGAACCACTTCAGCAACCAAAGGCTTGGGTAAGGGGAGAATCCACTGCTTACTCTTTACATCAATGAGGTCACTAACGAGAACCACTTCAGCATCCAAAGGCTTGGGTAAGAAGACTTAAAGGCTGTCTGGATCCGGGATCCAACAATCTTTCCATAATCTAATCTAACAAATTTATCGTTTAACCAAAAAAAATAAAAAAATAAAAAAAATCTTCTCTCTGTTGCCGACAAGCAATCTTGAACCTTTTGCAATGACCTCCTGGCTGCACACATGCTTTTCCTTATTTGTCGGCTGGGCTTCCAAAAAATTTGTGTTAGGGTGGTATTTTGCTTTGAGGACTTGCCACCAATGAATTGGGCTTTTGAATGAGCCTCCACCCTTATTTAGCTAGTAAAAGCCGAAAGCCTAAAGCCGAATTAAATGCATGCATATTCTTGAATCCCAACCCTCCTCCTTCCTTTGGTGTGTATATAAACAATTTGTACGATGATAGCCAATGTATTTTCTTTCCGTCATCCGTTCCGTTCCACTAGAACTTTGGTAATAGTCGATTTAGATCTTCGCAGAAATACTGAGGTAGAAGGAAACAACTCAATATGTACAGCGGGATGCCCTGCGCCACTACTTTGACTAGAAGTTCCTTGCTGGTGTTGGTGGCACTTACTAGTTTGCCCTTCCAACTTTAGAGTCGCTTCCAGAGGCGTTCTTTGATATCATATGACCAAAACAAACACCTTGATTTCGACCAACCAACATCTGGAAGCCCAGGTGTTACTCGTGCCTATTGGACTTAGAGGCCCAATACTAACTCAACGTTTAAAACAAACTTATTCTTTTGGTTAATTAATATATTAATTATTTGATTGCATGGAACTTACCCTCACCATGTCTTCTTCTCCTTTGTATATAGGGCTCGGCTCTGATCATAAATATGAAGTTTCGTAAAATGATCATGTAGCGAATTGAGATGAAACTCCTCATTCATTGAGGAGCCAAACTAATAATTCCTATTGAATTTTACCGCAAACATCCACATCGATTAACATGTGAGAGGGCGAGATGGCGTGTAATGCTTTTTAATGCGTGGACACTTTAGAGGAGCTCCACCCTATACCCAATAAGGGGTGGGCACTGTCTGGTTCAGTCCGGTTCCACCCTCAGACAGGAATCAAAATTGAAAAATATTAACAATTCAGTTCGGTGCGGTTTCGCTTAAATTTGGTACTAAACCGTATGGTTCGGTTCATGTTGGTCTAATTGATCTAACCCCAAAATTTTATATATATATCCTCCAAATTTCTACTTCCAATACCAAGCACATACTTCAACAAAAAATTCAAGCAAATTTGAGTTCCCACTACTAGGTCTACAAGATTGTGACTAGAAGATAGAAAGTGTACATATAAATATAAATAAAAAAATAAAAAGGTTCGGATCAAGACCAAAGTGTACATCCTAAACTAAAACTAAAGTATACATAATGCATAATATACTAGAAAAGAATGAGAAAAATAAAATAGTGGGAGAGAAGTGATAAACAAGAAAGGAGGGGGAGATAAGTAAGGAAAAATATCGGGCTTATGCATATGACCTTGGACAAATATCTTATTTATATAAAAATAGTAATAAAATAATAATTTATATTAAAAGTGATTCGGTTCGGTTCTTATTATTTCTAAACCAAAACCAAAACTGGTTTGAGATGGTTCGGTTCGATTTGTGTTCCGATTTTGACTTCTTTGGTCAACGCAGTTTTTTACTGATATTCAATTAGGCAACTAGTGCTCGAGTATACACCTAAGTGGATCTGACATCATGTTGACGTCATCGTGACGTCAAACATGTGGAATCGCCCGATTTTCTTCAAGAGAGGTAAGGGAGACAAAAGAGGGGAAGACAAACGGCAAAGGGTTGGGTTAGAATTACATTTCGATTCATCGAATGTTGTCGTGATGGTGGTCCAAGAGTGGAGTCTTAAGAGATGGGCTTGGACTCAGATTTGGGCCTCAATGAGGGCGTTGAGGCAATCTCGGAGACAGGAGGCTCAGATGCTCAAGGTGCTGGTAAGGTCAAAAAGGTGATTCTTGCACCTCATCTAAGAGTTACTATCCAAACCCGCCAAACCGAATTCTGACTTGAAATGTGGATATGTAAGAAGTGGGTAAGTGAGAAATATTAGGAATTTTTATGCCATTTTAGAGGAAAAATAGGGTGTTTTATTGTTGGGTGTAAAATTGAAAGGGATGTTCTACATAAATTAAGATAATCTACATCAATTTTATTTTCAAAAAAGTTACCAAAAATAAGGCTAAAATCATTATATAATAATTTTAGACCAAAATTTTAAGCCATAAGGGTTGGAGGAGAAAAGTAGTTTATGGGCTATGTCTTAAAATTTTCTGTTTTAAATTTTTAAGCTTTATCCCCAAGGGTTGGAGATGGTATTAGCCCACTCCCTCACCCCTTAGAACCACTCCAACACTAGGCTAAAACTTATAATTCCCCTCCCCCCCCCCCCAAAAAAAAACCCAACCCATGGCCCAAACAAAACCTAAAACCTAAAACTCATCCCAGGGCTAAATACTGACCCAAGTTTAGGCCACAAATTCGATTAGGCCTTACTGGGTGCAAGTGAAACACGGGCTATGAAGCGCCCAACGTGCCAGACGCGCCAAACGGAAGCCGAGGTGGAACTCACCCATGTGGGCGTGTCCCTCGGCTGTCAGTGGGTGTTGGTAGCCCAACGGCTACTTTTTTCAATCCAACAGCTGGATTTAATTGGACCGTTGGTTAATCCAATGGTCCACATTAATTTTTTTTAGTTTTAGATTTATATATATATTGAATCAAACGGCTTAGATCGAATATAATAAAATATAACGGTAAAAAAAAGAAGATCTAACGGTCCAAATTTAAATCCAACGGCTAAAATAATTTAAAAAAAATTATTTGACTCAAAATTCACCCAAAAACTCTATAAATACCTATGTATTTGTTCAAACATCCACACAAAACTCACTTTTCTCCTATAATTCTTCCAATTTTTCTTTCTACCATTTATTCTCATTTCCAAATTTTTCAAGATGGCAAAAGATGTGACAATCCGTCCCCAAATTATTATATATTTTCTCCCCGATAGTGTAAAATGAGGATAATGCCATCGTGGTTTAGTGATGTGGATGTACATATTCAGATTTAAATTGATTTTCTTGCTGACATAATTAAATCGTACTCGACGTCACGAGCGCATTGATGCGAATTATGGTCGAATCAGTTCCTTAACAAAAATGTTATGATGATTTTAGAGCGAGACTTGGTAGAAATATTATTTTGGGTTGGTTTTATTTATGTTTGGGCCACATAAAATTTTCTCTTCATTTCTCTCACGACAGCCCAATCAGGGCTCACATTTGAAGCAAGGGAAAATGTCAATTACTGAGTATCATCGAAAGTTCACTGATTTGTCTCGATATTGCCCGAAGATTGCTGCAAATCCTACGGAGATGCTCCAACATTTTAAGTGGGGTAGTCGAAAGAAGCGGCATTCTAGGACGACTATGACTCCATGTTCTACATATCAAGAATTTTTCGAGATTCTACTTCGGGTTGAGGACTCCAAGAATGCTCCGAATGATAGTGATGAGGAGGAAGAAAACGGTAACATTTAGAAAAATAATAATAAAGATAAAGGGCAATCATCATACGGTCATCGTAAAACACAGAATTTTAAGCAAGGTGGTGCTAGTTCTGGTTCATCTAGTGGTGGTTCGAATTCTACTAAGCCGCGGAGGGGTGGCAGGTTCACAAGTGGTTCCCAATTTCAGAAGCAGAGAAATCCTAATAGTTTTGGTGCTCCACTTTGTCGTAGGTGTAATAATCGTCATTTTGGGGAATATAGACAAGGCGGTAGTGGTAGATGTTTCACTTGTGGTTAGATGGGGCATTGGACTAACCAGTGCCCGCATAATCAGCAGAAACCCCAGCTTCTTGCTTTACCACCAACTGTTCCCTTTCATTAGATTCAAGGGCCTAGTGGCTATAGTCTGACAGGTTATAGTTGTTGGAAATATGCCCTAAAAGTCAATCTTTGGAAGAAACCTTTCAGGACAATAAATGGATGTATAGATGACTCTTATACATCAAATGGCAAAGATACTATTTAGGACTATCTCTGTAAACGATATATGTCCTAAATAGTAAATCCATGGACAATGGATCGATTGAAGAAGTAATCTAATGAAGTTAGACTATAGAGACCTTCTTCACATAACCATCATGTCCAAAAGGTTCCTGGTCATAGGATTGTCGGAGGGATACTGATAATGCATAGACCGGTACATACTATGTCCGCTTCAATTAGAATGATGGAAAGTCTCATCCCATTCGTGTAGTGATACTAAGACAAGTATGTAGGTGCTCATTAAGGGAATGAGTTCACTGAACACAATCGAACGAGAGTACTTGCATGGAGGTCTACTCACATGTCAAGCAAGTAACTCTAATGGTTGAAATAATGTAAGTAGTCCTTTGACCTGAGGCATCATCGTTGTCTTGTGGTTAAGTACTTGATCTTTGATTATGTCAAAGTCACTTCATCCGCGGGTGTCCACGGCATAGTCGGGGTTAAGCCACTTAGTCATGAAGGCAAGTGAATGCGCAACAAGGAATCTCTAATCCTCGTTAAGAGAGGATGAATACTCTAAGATATGATTCTAGAATCTTCGGCCGAAGTATCGAGCGTAATAAAGGAAAGTGTTCCTATACGACTCAATTGAATCATATAAGAAGGAATAATCACATTAGGGGTTTGACATAATATATCCATACCTTAGTGATGTGATTGAGAGTATTGTTTTAGAGAAGGATCGAATTACATTGTAATTCCAACTGAATAGGTTCTCCGAACAACTTCTACATTAGCTTGGGTAGCCATGATATATGGTTAGATGTCACTCATGGCTTATGAGTTCTTCTAGATGATTAAATGTAGTCGTCAAAGAAGAATGTGAATTAAAAGTAAGTTTTAATTCACTAAGTGATTGGATTAAATATAATCAATTAGATTGGTGCCAATCACCTCACTGCCTTGCTAATTAGAACCTAAAACGATTGTTCACCAATACACTCTTGTAGTGAGTAATTAATGGATGATGGAAATAATTAATTGGATTAATTAAGTGTTGTGATTAATTAGAAAGTCTAAAGAAATCATAAAAGCGATATTAGATCGTTTTGGGCTTAAAGAAACGTTCGGGTTTAATTGGGCCCATTGGGCCTAAACCCATTGGGCTTTTATTCAAGCATTGGATGACTTGAAATAAATAAAAGCCCAAAGCCCAAACAACATAAAGGGGCTGGCCAAAGGAGGGAGAGAAAGGTCAAATGTTGACTTGTTTCTTTTTTGCTATAAAAGGAACTTTATAGCAAATGTTTCAAAAGGGTTTTTTGAAGTGTTAAAAGAACCAAAGAGAAAAAGAAAAATATCTCTCTAACACTCAAAGGGCCGGCCACCATAGGGAGATTTAGCTAATCATATTTTCACCCCTTTGGTTATTCCTTCATCCTTCTCACTACACTAATGGGTGAGGATCTTTAAAGGTTTTCAATTTTGGAAACTTGAAGAGAACCTAGGAGCACTCATTCTAAACAAAGTGGAGGAGGCAAGGAAAGAGGCTAGGCTCAAGGAGTTCAAGGAGCAAAGGACTTGGAGGTGGTCCATCCTTGGTCTAAGATTTAGATCAAGAGGTATAAAACTACTCCTAAACTTTGTTCTTATATAAATTTGTTTTTGATGCATCTTACATAAACCTATGCATCTTGAAGGGGATTTGCATGACTATTGCTTTGATATTATTTGATAACATGCTTCCGTTGCTTTCGTATATAAATTTTGAATTGTATATGCATGCTAGTCACTAGAAATCCCACATGAAATTTCATGGTTTTCCCTTCAAGTGGTATCAGAGCCAAAGGTTTATGTATGATGTGTCCTTTTGGATTTTATGCATATGGGTTTTAATTTTATGTATGACATATTATTGCTTCATTCAAAGTATGTTTATCTTTTGTTTTTTCAATTGTTAAAAAATGTAAATCAATAGTTGAGAAAGATATGTATGCAAAAAGTGTTTTGGATGCATGAATGAAGAATGAGTTTAGAACAAATTTTGGGGTTTTGAGTCATAGGGAGGGCACGGCAAAAAGGGGTTTTTGGCTATGTGTTTATGTTTTTATTTTGAATCACACACACACACTTTAAAGCAAGAAAGTAGAAATCTTGTCACTTTTGTTTTTGGGTTTGAAAAATCACCAAGAATACACAAATCTTGAAAATGTGTTCATGGTTTTGTTCTTGGTGTTCATGGTTTGGTTTTTGGTGAAAATGGTTTTATTTGTTTCTTATGCCTTGTTTTGTGGTTTTGGATGATGTACAAACCATCCATAGCCATCTCAAAATTTATTCAAACCTAGACTAGTCTAGTTAAATTTCCATCACCCTTTTCACTAAAGTCCTTAAAGCAAAACCGAGTGACAATCAAAATTTAATTTTTTCTCTACTTTATGTTGGTTCAATGCAAGATGGGTGAAACCTCCCATCCCCATTATGTTGGCCGGCCACCCTAGTGGATTACCCACTTGTGGGGCTTTTTTGTAATGTTAAAAGGGTTGTTTATACTTTCAAGTATTTACGGTTTGACCCCTAACTTTTCATATTTTCATTTAGGCCCCTACTATTTGAAAAGTTAAAATATTTGATTTTAATTTTATTAGTTGTTTAAACTCATAATAATATTATGCCCATATGCACTAAATCTAAATGTTTATGTTGCATTCCATATGATTATTTAATGTGATTAAGTAGTTAGAAAAATGGGTGACTATGGACTTATGCCTTAAACGATAATTGAGCTATGAGATAAGGCGCTAAACTTAAATTGTTTGAACCTTGGGAATGTGTTTTAATTACTGTTTCAATTGGACCTTGTCACGTTGGACATTAATCTATCTCTCTCTCTTAGTATGTGTAATTTGTAGGAATTTGAACAAATCGGTTTGTAATTCTTATTACTTCTTAATCTCTTTTAGTTAGTTGATTCCCTCTAGTGCTAGACTAGAGTTTCTTTAACTATTGGTAAAGAGACATAACTAAAAGAGGGTTTTGACATGAGATTAACGATTAAATGGGTCCAACGCCCTAATTAGCAATGAATGATTGTCTTTCATTTCTAATGGCTCAATGAAAATGTTTTAATTGGATTGAAAAGCACGTAATTAAATTGACACAACCTCCCCGAGTTCTTATTCAACAATGTTGGCTCGTTGTTGCAATAACCCAATAAGTCCATGGTCATCCAAGAGCCTAAGATAACTATAAAGTCCAATTTCAAATGAATGCAAAAACCGTAGTAGTAGTAGTTACTTCCAATATTTGAAAATTTTGTTTTTGATATTGATTTGTTTTTCTTAAAACAAATAGTGGGAGTATCATACGCTACTAAACTATAATGAATATAATTAGTAGTTATATATATCTCTAATATTTTGAAAAATGTTTTGATATTGATTTGTTTTATGAAAACAAATAGTGGGGATATCATATGCTACTAATTTCATTAACTTTGGACTAGTAGTTATAATAGGACACAATTTATTTGAATGTGATTAAATAAATAAAATTGATGAGACCTTAAAATCCCTCAACCAACATACAATATTAAGTTGAAAGCGTAAGAGTGCTTTGAACACTTTTTCGTGGCCTTCCACCGTGGTAGGCTCCAATCGTTTATGACTTGTACACCGCCTTCACCCTATCATGGGGGAGTGCAAAGTGCATGCTTATACTCAGGAGGAGTTTATTTAAAACATTTGATGAGGTGAAGGTAGGCAACGAGTGTGGCCAATATCGTATCATCGTGAGGTCATACTTGGACCCTTATCTAAACCGGCATGGTGGGAAAGAACTTAACTAAGAAAAATGGTGCCAATATCGTATCATCGTGAGGCATTGTTTTCTAGAGGCCAAAAAGATGGGTAATCACAAGAGGTTGTTGTGAATGGGTAAGTGTACCCTCTCATTATTATTTTTGCTAGCCAATATCGTATCATCGTGAGGTGGGCTTGGTAATAGTGAGCCTCCCATAACCCGCTAGGAGCTTTCATTGAAATCTCCTGGATTCCATCTTGAGGGATATGGAATTTGCCAAAAATGGTGGGTGGTGTCATTCGGTTTAAAGACCCGAATCGTGTGACTTAATCAACAATCAAACTAATTTATTTTATTGTTTATGTATTTAGATATGGTTGAAAGCACACTCGCGAAAATACTCGACAAACATTGCCTAGAGGGGCACAATTTCCCATCATGGTATCGTAATGTCAAGATTCTCCTAACATTGGAGAAGATTGTTTACGTGCTAGACAATGCCCCACCTCACATACCTCTCGGCTCTGAGGCCACTGAGGATGAACGTGCTAAGTATGACAAGCATGTTGAGGATGACACACAAGCCAAGTGCTATCTGTTGGCTTCCATGAATGAGGAGCTACAGAGACAGCACGAGGGCATGGACAGTGCATCTTCCATCATACTCCATCTTACGGAGTTATATGGTGAAGGGACGCGCAACCGTCGCTTTAGCACTGTCAGTGAACTTGTGAAGACCAAGATGGTCAAGGGGGCTCCAGTGCATCAACATGTACTGAAGATGATAGGACTCATTGAACAATTGGAGAACCTAGGTACTCCACTTGACGGGGAATTGGCCCAGGACTTCATTTTGGCTTCTCTTTCTGATTCATTCTCGCAGTTCGTTATGAACTACAATATGAATAAGATGGATAATACTCTCTCTGAGTTACTAAACATGTTAGTAACTGTCGAGAAGACTATGAAGAAAGAGAATGTTGTAGGGACTGCTGCAGTAGCCTACAACAAGCCATCCTCTTCCAAGGCTAAGCCGCAAGGCAAAGGTCTAGAGTTCTATATGAATTGACAAAGGTCTAGAGATTCCTTTCTTAAAGAAAAGGAAGATCACAGTATGATGATATAAGTAATAAGAAAAACGTTTCTTATATGATTATCACTTAAACCACAATAATCAAGATCACTCTTGATTCAATTAGTAGTTTTGAACAACTAATTGGGCATTCTTTAAATTGTTTTAAAATGTCAATTGTGTTAGTGATTAAACCAAGAAAGAAGTGTCTAAATCTATAAAATGTTTAAAGACTTTAGTCACTTAATAACGAGACATTAACTTAGTGAAGATTGAAACAAACGAGCTTGAAAGGTTTTAAAGCTACTACACAATGTCTTCTACCCGTATACTCCACGTTTATACATTTTGAATGTATGAAGTGATTTCTCATTAAAGTCATGAGAAATAATGGGAGGTGTGAAAATGGATATAAACTTGAATATGATTGGTTTATAGTTGTCTAAAGAATAATAGTACTTGACTATTATTAAGAGTTTGTAATTTTAATTGTTAAAGGACTCAAGCTCTTCAAACGTTAAAATTCTATGTTGTGTAACATTCTAAAGAATAGTCTTTGAATGTTGGTTTCGTCAACCTAACATAAAATGGTTATAAGTTGGGAGTTGTCCATCTTTCTCTTTTATGAGAACAAGCTAATAACAAAGCCCATGGACAAATTTGATGAAACAAAAGAGAATAGTTTCAAAATGAGTCACAACATATAGTTTGACAACAAGACAATCCAAATTCGACATCTTATGTAACTATAACGCTCTATGTAGTTTTGATAAAGAATTATATCAACCACCTAGAAGGAATGGTTAAGTTTCTATATCCTTAGTAGGAGCCATGCTTCCACTAAAGACTTGGATAATTCTTATATGACTACATTAAAGGTCTTAGTATGACTAAAACTTGTAGTATGGTTAAAACTTGTAGCATGGTGTATGACACCATATAATTTAAATGAATAGACTTGACAAAGCAAGTCACACATTTCAAAAGGAATTACTTGAGAAGGAATTCTTTTGTGTATGATTCGTTTAAATAACTTGTGTTAGCTAGAGTTGTTGATAGTCTCAAAATAGTTGAGACATCATCAATAAGCTAATGGATCTTAATGATTGTCAATAGATCCAAGACAAGTTAGTGGGAGCAATATGCATTCAAATCAAGAAAATATAATTGTTAAGTTTTTGAATGAATGCTAAGTTACAACAAGGCCATTGGGAGTGATGTCATAATTTGATCAACAAGACATGAATAAAGTCTATTTGATAGACTTGATAGAACATAGATGTTACTCGAAAATTGACAAAACATGACACGGTCAATTTTGAAGTATAGACTTGAAATTGGACTTATTGATATAGCAAGGCTATCTCAAGAATGTTAAATGGGGAAATTAAATCTCAAATGTTGAAGATTTAAGAAAGCATTTTCCTATATGATAGAAAATCACTTTCGTAACCCTTATAATGAATGTGTCACAAAATCACAAAAGGGACACATGTATGGACTTGTGAGTAGATATCCAAAAGTGAAGAACCAGAGGGGTTGTCACTTTAAGATATTACTATATCCCAGGATCAGAACCAAAGCAACTGATAGAGTATTATTGCCTTTAAGAAAGGAACATCAGAGTGGGACTCTGGAAGCGTGAATTCACTTAGGTTATAAACCAAAGTGAAAATAAGCCATTTTAACAAATGGAACTTCATAATGGATGAAGTACTAATCATATGAATGTATTGTAAGTATTGTACTACAATGGTCTCAAGGTTGGAGCAAAGTTTGTATAATGTATACAAACGAAATATATGACGATATATTGTTTTAGAAACTGCTCCAAAAGGTGTTTTGAATGGAAGGGGTTCTTTTAGAACCAATGATTGAATCCAAACCACAAGGTCGTGAGTAGGACACTACGACGCAATGGGGCGATAGCTCAAGCCATGGAATCAAGGTATCATCAAAGTATTCGAACACAAGAAAGAGACATCATCAAATGTTTAGGAAACATTTGATAAGTGAATCCCTTTTAAATAAAAAGGATTAATACATAACCAAGTTAACCTACGAGCATAAGCTCTCTCGACTAGCATGTATAAGATACACTAGTGATTGACTTTAGTGCAAGTGGGAGATTGTTGGAAATATGCCCTGAAAGTCAATCTTTGGAAGAAACCTTTCAGGACAATAAATGGATGTATAGATGACTCTTATACATCAAATGGCAAAGATACTATTTAGGACTATCTCTGTAAATGATATATGTCCTAATTAGTGAATCCATGGACAATGGATCGATTGAAGAAGTAATCTAATGAAGTTAGACTACAGAGACCTTCTTCACATAACCATCATGTCCAAAAGGTTCCTGGTCATAGGATTGTCAGAGGGATACTGACAATGCATAGACCGGTACATACTATGTCCGCTTCAATTAGAAGGATGGAAAGTCTCATCTCATTCGTGTAGTGACACTAAGACAAGTATGTAGGTGCTCATTAAGGAAATGAGTTCACTGAACACAATCGAACGAGAGTACTTGCATGGAGGTCTACTCACATGTCAAGCAAGTAACTCTAATGGTTGAAATAATGTAAGTAGTCCTTTGACCTGAGGCATCATCGTTGTCTTGTGGTTAAGTACTTGATCTTTGATTATGTCAAAGTCACTCCATCCGCGGGTGTCCACGGCATAGTCGGGGTTAAGCCATTTAGTCATGAAGGCAAGTGAATGCGCAACAAGGAATCTCTAATCCTCGTTAAGAGAGGATGAATACTCCAAGATATGATTCTGGAATCTTCGGCCGAAGTATCGAGCATAATAAAGGAAAGCGTTCCTATACGACTCAATTGAATCATATAAGAAGGAATAATTACATTAGGGGTTTGACATAATATATCCATACCCTAGTGATGTGATTGAGAGTATTGTTTTAGAGAAGGATCAAATTACATTGTAATTCCAACTGAATAGGTTCTCCGAACAACTTCTACATTAGCTTGGGTAGCCATGATATATGGTTAGATGTCACTCATGGCTTGTGAGTTCTTCTAGATGATTAAATGTAGTCGTCAAAGAAGAAGGTGAATTAAAAGTAAGTTTTAATTCACTAAGTGATTGGATTAAATATAATCAATTGGATTGGTGCCAATCACCTCACTGCCTTGCTAATTAGAACCTAAAACGATTGTTCACCAATACACTTTTGTAGTGAGTAATTAATGGATGATGGAAATAATTAATTGGATTAATTAAGTGTTGTGATTAATTAGAAAGTCTAAAGAAATCATAAAAGCGATATTAGATCATTTTGGGCTTAAAGAAACGTTCGGGTTTAATTGGGCCCATTGGGCCTAAACCCATTGGGCCTAAACCCATTGGGCTTTTATTCAAGCATTGGATGACTTGAAATAAATAAAAGCCCAAAGCCCAAACAACACAAAGAGGCCGGCCAAAGGAGGGAGAGAAAGGTCAAATGTTGACTTGTTTCTTTTTGGCTATAAAAGGAACTTTATAGCAAATGTTTCAAAAGGGTTTTTTGAAGTGTTCAAAGAACCAAAGAGAAAAAGAAAAATCTCTCTAACACTCAAAGGGCCGGCCACCATAGGGGGATTTAGCTAATCATCTTTTCACCCCTTTGGTTATTCCTTCATCATTCTCACTACACTAGTGGGTGAGGATTTTTAGAGGTTTTCAATTTTGGAAACTTGAAGAGAACCTAGGAGCACTCATTCTAAACAAAGTGGATGAGGCAAGGAAGAAGGCTAGGCTCAAGGAGTTCAAGGAGCAAAGGACTTGGAGGTGGTCCATCATTGGTCTAAGATCTAGATCAAGAGGTATAAAACTACTCATAAACTTTGTTCTTATATAAATTTGTTTTTGATGCATCTTACATAAACCTATGCATCTTGAAGGGGATTTGCATGACTATTGCTTTGATATTATTTGATAACATGCTTCTGTTGCTTTCGTATATAAATTTTGAATTGTATATGCATGCTAATCACTAGAAATCCCACATGAAATCTCATGGTTTTCCCTTCAATAGTGGTGCTTACCACTATCAGGGAGATGTAGCTCCGTATTTTGGGGGAGCCTATCCGTATCCAACGGATACATATTACTAGGGTGGTTATCCATCATATCAGGGAGGTTATACACCATATCCGGGCTGTGGATCGTAGTGGTACATTGGAAGACCATCCCAGAATCTTGGTGTTGCTTCTAGCAGTGCTGTTTCATTAAGGCAGCTTAATCAGCCCAGTCAGGGATGAGGTAATCAAGGAAATAGAGGTCGTGGAGGCCGGCAGCAGGCTTAGGGCCGTGTTCATCATATCACTCTGCAAGATACTCAGAGCAACCCTGATTTGATTATGGGTATGTTGAATATTCTTGGTCATTTTGCTAGAGTATTAATTGATTCATGTGCCACACATTTTGTTATTTCTCATAAGTTTGCTCAAATGACTCAACCACACCTTACACCATTCAGTTAGGAGTTAGAGTTTTCAATGCCTAGAGGTGAGACATATTATGTTAGTTGGGAATATTAAGGATGTCCTTGTGGTTTAGTGACGTGAATGTACATATTCAGATTTAAATTGAATTTCTTGCTGACGTAATTAAATCGTACTCGATGTCACGAGCTCGTTGACATGAATTAGGGTCGCATCGGTTCCTTAACGAAATTGTTTCGATGATTTTAGAGCAAGACTTAGTAGAAATATTATTTTGAGTTGGTTTTATTTATGTTTGGGCCACATAACATTTTCTCTTCCTTTCTCTCACGGCAGCTCAATCATGGCTTGCTGTTATTTCTTTTGGCCAATCCATGACCACACACATACACACACACACGCACGTACACCCTCTCATTCTTTCTCGATTCTTCTCTGTTCGTACACCCAAAACCCTCACACATATACACACACCCACTTTCATCAAAACGCCTCAGATCGAACATAAACTTGTCACCATCGTATTCCTCGTGACCTCATGAGTTTAACCATACTATTAGTTCGAAGATTAGAAGTCGAGAACTCGAGAAGCCCGAGCTCCGGCGAGCGGTCCAATTTCCTCCCACGTGATCGCGAAGGATTTATCTGGTTTTGAGACTCAAGAAGGTACTCATCTAACTTCCCTAGTATTTTGGAACAATTTTGGAGTGGTTTGAAAGTCGGAACTCTCAGGTTCGCGAAGTTGCAGGTTTAGCCAGATGTTCCAAGCTTTATTTCAATCACTTCCCGTTGACTTTAGGACCCCTAACAGGTAAGGTTATGTTCTACTATTTGAAGGCTTCAAATTCAAATAAAATTTATGAATTTTGGTGGAGAAATAGCAAAGATATTGAAGTTTGAAATTTCTCCAGTTTCCGGCGTTACATACGGCGGCCGGCGGCAACTCCGGCGAAGCCACCGGAGAAGGAAGAGAATATTTCGTCAACTTTGATGGAATATATTGACGGTGTTAGGTAATTCCGTTAGTTTTTAAACGGAATATTCTACTATTTAACTGAATATTCCTTAACGCCATTAGGGATTCTGTTGGTGTGCCAAGCACGTGCCTGCGCGTGGCCGGTGAGTGCGGCTGTGCCTTGGCTAGCGCATGAAGGCGCGTGTGTCGTCAAAAAATTATTCTAAAAATATGGGGGTGTTCGTGTTGTTGAGTAGATCACGTTGGTATATTCAAACACCCTATTTGAGCAACGTATGAGAACTTATTCCAAGGGTTTGTGTATGTGCTTTAAAATTAATGTAAAATTAGTTATTTCGCATATAGGTGAGATGTACCCTGAGGACGAGCGTGGACAAGAGAGGTTAGGGGTTACGATCCTGCTACTTATCTCAGTGAGTGGGCATATATATATATATATATATGATATGGTTTCTAGAACGTTTTCTTAAATGATTTATACTTTGAATGCCATGTCGTAATGAGTTGCACTTTGAGCATTGCACTATTACTTGTGAATTATATTGTGTGATGCTGTAGAGACTCAAGTAAGCTTCAGGTGAGTATGATGTGATTGAATAGGTTGTGTTGCATTGGTATGCATGTATTTACTTAGAGCTAATCAGGGCTGCACCCGGTATTAGTGTTTCCACCTGGGGATTAAGGCTAGCCTTCACGTGATTGTTCACATCTCGCACCGCATGCTCACCTTGGATCTAAGTCTTGTGCTAGCCTGTCGTACATACCACAATAGGTGGTTCTGACTTGTAGGTGACCCGTGATTTATCGCATAGCCTTCATGTGATCATAGCACTTGAACGTACATATTTATACCTAGCCTGTCATACAGGTCACATCAGGTGACTTCGACTCGTGTGTTAGCCTAGGTTGATGAGCTATGGTTCCAGTCGTACATGTCACAATAGGTGACTTCGACTGACATGTTATTTTATATTGATTCTACATCTGGCTTACATGCTTTAGAGCTGAAACGTTAGGACATGGCATATTATGGTTTCATTGCCTTTGTGCACTGCTTTTTATATATATATATATATATATATATATAGTATTATTTTATGGAAACTATACGGGTTTTATAGCGAGGGGTTATTATTTTCAGAAAAGAGAAATGTGTTTTCAAAAGTTTTGTTTTTGCCCATTCACCCTTTTGTTTTGCGCCCCTCCAGGTCCTAGGTAACGGTGCATCTTGGTGGCTCACAAGAACTTCTCGGCGGTTCTGACGATCTACTAAATAACTGTAGGGATCTTCTCCTTGTTTGTATAATTAGTACTTAGTTGGTTCGACTGCACTTTCGTTTACCTATGCTCTGATATGTGTGTAACTTATACTTGCTCACCTTCACACACTTATATTATCTCTAGTTGAATAAGTTTAGTTTTAGGTTTTTATTTACTCGCATTTTCCTATTATTATCACTTCAGTTGGGGTGTGTCAAAAGAGCATGTTAAAGGTCGTAGTTGGACCTTTGAGGAAGATATTACTTTATGTTTGGCATGGGTTTCCATCAGTGAAGAAGGTGATGTCGGCACGAATCAAAATAAAAAAGTTTTGTGGGGTAAATTCATTGATAAGTTCCATGAAAACTCCAACGCTGATCGAAGGGAAGCTGGTGATGTTTATATTCGGTGGAAGGTTATCAACAAAGCGTGCACTTTGTGGAAGGGAAGCTTGGAGAGAGCCACGGTTGACATGCCTAGTGGAAGGAGCTTATAAAAAATTGTGAGTTTCTTTGTTGATATTTTATTTGTCATGTACATAATAGTATTTTTCAACTAATTATTTTTACTTATTTGATGCATAGGGTGACAAAGCAATGACAATTTACAAGACAAGAACCACACCAAAAAAATCTAGCTTTTAAGTTGCATCATGCTTAGAATGTCCTTAAGGATCGTCCAAGGTGGGGAACCGATGCGGATCAACAATAGGGAAAATTATTTCATAGTGAAGCCCCGCCCCTAAATGATTTCAATGAAGGTGTCGAACAAATGACCCCAACTTCTTCTTTTGCAAGCCCCTCGGGAATAGATAAGCAAAAGGAAACAAAGAGAAAAGAGAAGTCCCAAGATCTGATGAGTGGACACATTGCTACCGGAATTGCAAAATTGAGCAAAATCCATAGCTCGCCAAGAAGAAGCGGCCCGAATGTGTTTGCAAATGAAGGAAGAAGGGGATAAGGAGCAAGAGAGGTTCGAAATAAATTTGATGATGGAGGACGTCAACAAATACACTCCATAGAGGAAAAAGTACTTACGTGGTAAGCAAAGGGATGCCACAATGAGTATATTTCAAGAAGATAATTCATCTCAAGACTATATCCCAAGTCCACCACTAAGTCCATTGCCAAATCAAGATCGTGGATATCATTATTAAGTTTATGTAGTTTATGAACTTTTTATTGTATTAAGTTTATGTGGTTTATTAATTATCGTTTGTATTAAGTTTATGTACTTTATTAATTGTTGTGTGTATTAATTATTGTTTCTATTAATCTAGATGCCTTCAATAATTATTGTACTTATTATTCCACACTTTGATGTAGAATAGATGCCTTCAATAATTCAACCTCCATTCAATAATTTATCTAACGTACTACACAAAATACTTTGCACCAGAAGACACTTAAATTTATTACTAGAAAATACCAACATAATACACTTAAAACTATTACATAAATGCTCAACCAATATCATCAATGGTCACCTTCTCGGTGCCATACATGCTCAACCAAATCCTTACGGAGTGTGTCATGACCTTGAGGAGCTTGAATTCTATTTAAACGTCTCATATACTCAATCTATGTGACCCTATCCTGTAGGGTCTCATATGTGGTTTTAGCGAGATATTCAACATCTCTTACAATAGCTTTGTCTGAATCTTCTTCAATTTCGATGTACTTATCTTCCATAATCATATTGTGCAAAATTATGCACGTCATCATGATTGAATGGAGGACTTCGGTATGCCAAAGTCGTGCATGCCTTCTAACAATGGCCTATCGACCTTGTACGATCCTGAACGCTCTTTCCACATCCTTCCTATAAGACTCTTGCCTTTGCGAAAATAATTTCTTCTTTGCACTATCGGGATAAGAAAAACTTTTGGCAAAGGTAGACCAACTAGGATAAATACCATAAGTTAGGTAGTAACCTAGCTCATACCTATTACCATTTACCTTATACTGAAATTCTGGTGCCCATCCATTGACAACATCATCGAACAGAGGTGAAGACTAAAGAACGTTGATGTCGTTGTTTGATCCAGGAACGCTGAAGAATGCATGCCAAATCCATATGTCGTAAGACGCCACAGCCTCTAGCACGATGGTTGGCTTGTTATGATGGCCCTTGAATTGGCCAGCTTATGTAGTAGGACAATTCTTCCACTTCCAATACATACAATCAAGACTTCTTATCATGCTAGGGAAGCCTCTTTTGTCTGCCTTACATAAAAGCCTTTTCAAGTCTTCACGATTTGGCTTGCGGAGGTATGTGGATCCATATATGGCTTGAATTGCATGATAGAAATGCTTCAGGTTCTCAATAACAGTACTCTTCGCAAGTCGGTAATACTCGTCAGTTGAGTCTGTGAAGCACTCATTAGTTAGCATTCGAAATGCAGATGTGAGCTTCTGATGAGGTGATAGACTTTGTCGGCCTACGACATCTATCTTCCTTGCAAAGTAGTGGTCATGACTGACAACTGCATTCAATACGCTTTCAAAAAGCTCTATTCTCATCCGAAACCGCATGTGAAAATGATGAGCAGGAAATCTCAGATGCTTGATGAAATAATTTTTCATCATTCGGTTATGACACTCTTCTCTATCACGCTGCAAAAATGAACGCCTCGTGACGAAACCACGATGGCTAGATTCGGCATGGTGCTCATATTGCATAAGCGAGTTTGCAAGTTCAGCTTCGGTGTTGATCATTTCTTCATCCTCAATGTCAAGCCTTGCTTGTTATTGTGGCATCTGCATTGCCTTGCTACGCTTTCTTCTATCACCCATTGATGAGATATTGATGATTTTTAGGAAACAAAAACACTTTGAAAGTTGAAATTGGTCCTATGGTTATACAGAGGATGATTGATGAAAGTAGAACGGTTGGTGAAAGTTGAAATTTTGGTGAAAGTTGAAAGTTTGGTGAGTTTCATGTGTTGATTTAGTGGTTTTTCAATTTTTATTGGAATTTAAATATTTTTAAATTAAAATGTTCATAAAATTAAATTACGATAATCTGCATATATATATATATATATTTTTTTTAAAGTTAATTTAAGAAAAAAATTTGCCTAAGTTCATTCTTTAATAATTCCGGGTTAAATTTTAGGCCAGAAGGGTTAGAACAGAAAAACTGTTTCTAGGTTAAAATCTAAATTTAATGGGCTAAAAATTTTAGGTTTTAGGCCAAGGGTTGGAGATGGTCTTAGACCCACCCCAACCCTTGGAGTAAAACTCAAATTTAGGTTCTAAACTTACCTTAATTTACTCCAACCCTTGTGGCAAATATGAGTTAAAGGTCAAAACTCATTTCTGGGCCAAATTTAGCCCAGGATTCCCTCAGGGTTAGTGAGGCTAGTCTACCATATATGTATATTTTTCTTTTAGTTTTACATTTATAGATTCATTGAATTCAACGGTTAAGATCTAATTTGATGAAATCCAATGGTAAAAAAAAAATTTGATGGTCCAAATTTAAATCCAACAGTTAAAGTAATTAATTTTTTAATGCGTTTCATATTCTTTCATAGTGTTTCACGAGTTTCATGGTGTCGGTTAGTGATTTTTCAATATTTGTCGGAATCTAAACATTTTTAGGTTAAAATGTTCATAAAATTAAATTAGGATAGTCTACATAATTTTTTCTTTTAAAAAGTTACTTCAAGAAAAAAAAATTAGCCTAAATTCATTCTTTAATGATTTGGGCTAAAATTTTAACCCACAAGGGTTTGAGCAAAAAAATTGTTTCTGAGTTAAAACCTAAGGGCTTGTTTGGTATTATATTTGAAATTTTTTATCATTTCTCAAAACATTTCTTAAGAACTTTTCTTGTAAACAATTTTCTTTACGACTCAAAAACTTGTTTGGTATGCGATTTAAAAATTTTAAATCTTACAACTTAAATTGGATAAAGAGATCTTAAAAGAGAGGGTCGAGGGAGAAAGATGAGAGAAAAGGAAAGAAAGTAAGACATGATTGGAAGAAAGAGAAGGAAGAGAGAGGATCAGAGGAGATAGAGAGGAAGAGAAGTGAGAGAAAGAACTGGGAGAAAGAAAATAGTGGATTGGAGGAGAGATGAAGAAGATCAAAAAAGAAAAAGAAAAAAGAAGGGGGAGATAGAAAGAAGAAAAGATAGATTTGGAGTGAGAGGGGAGGAGGGAGAGAAAAGAAAGAAGTTAAAAACTCACGTTTTGTTTTTTTAGAGAATATATTATATTTTTGCGCTAGCCTTGAGTTCAGTTTTTGAAAATAGGCTTACCGAATAAGTTTTTAAAGTCTAAAACTTGAAAATTGTTTTTGAGTTTAAAAAGTTGGATTCAAGTATAGTACCAAACATGCCCTAAATTTTATGGGCTAAAAATTTTTGGTTTTAGCCTAAGAGTTGGACATGGTCTTAGTGTAGATCATATTGCTTATTTTAGAATAAAAAAAAGAAAAAGACAGTGATCTCATACATTGAGTCCAAACTAGTGTTTAAAATTTTTTCATTACAATCGATATTTTCATGAAAATATCCAAAAAAATCATAGAAAAATATGGAAATGAGGGGTGAAATCTAAACTTCACATCCTATAAGAGAAACTTTAAGTTTAGGTTAAAATGACAGATATCGTTGATAATTATGACACATCTATTAAATTTCAAAAAAACACTTATATTTCGTCCAAACCAATGTTTGACAATCTTTAAAGTTTCATTTTAAATTTCTATTATTTCCATTGAAAGAAGCTGATATTGTTATCAATATTTAATATATCCTCGACATTTCCCAACGATCTTCCCATATTCTAACCTAATATTTAATCTAATAAATTTATCGTTTGATAAAAAAAAAAAAAAGAAAAAAAAAATCTTCTCTCTGTTGCCTACAACAATCTTGAACATTTTGCAATGACCTCCCTAGCTGCACATAGGCTTTTCCTTATTTGTCGGTTGGGCTTCCAAAAATTTGGATATAGATTTTCAGATATTTGAAACACTCCAAAACCAAGACAGGGAACGAAAACGATGCCTTTAATGTAAAGGGACGGATCTCTTTCATTTAGTTCATCAAATTAAGAAGTTTGAATCCTTAAAATTTGATTAAATATTTAAAATTATTATAATTTTAAAAAAGATCTTTGTTTGTAAAATCAAATTTCATATATCGGAACATTTTGATTTGATGAATTATATGGAAGGGATGCGAATATGATGTTTGGCCTTTAATGGCATCGAGCCCGACACGCAGACCATAGAGAGGCGCCAATCGACATCACCTTTATAAAGCATACACCGCCAATGACCCACACTCAACCAACAGTCAACCCTCAGAATCGTATGCTTTCCCGCCACGTAAGATCACATAACCCTTCCGCACACACGGCTACATTGCACTGGTCGGAACACAATAACAATCCGTTCCGCGCAACAGAGAATCGATGATGCGGGCCGCATTTTCCAGTGGTATAAGTAGGTCGCGTCGTCTGGAAGCCAACACTTGGCGATTTCTTCCGATATCAGTCGGTCGAAATGAGATAGCGATTTGGGAGGAAGATTAAGCCGGCGAAGAGAAGATGTTGGAGGATCAGGTGGCGAACCTCCTGCAGAGGTACTTGGGGGACTACGTGAGGGGGCTCAACAAGGAGGCCCTCAAGATCAGTGTCTGGCGAGGTTCGTTCGTTCCTTCCTTCCTTGGAAATGCTTCCTAAATAGAGTCATGACAACAACATATAAAGGCACATTTCAATTTGTTTTTTTGGCAGAAATATCAGTATAATGATAAGAAAATTAAATATCTACTAGAGAGTCTAGTAGATATTTAATTTTCTGTACATTTTCTCTTATCTATTGCACTTTCATCTTTTCATTTCAAAAAGAGGAAAAAAAAAAAACACTTATTACGATGGAGCTTGAGAACCTTATTACATATTTCTTGCTAAATGTGAAATAGGTGATGTGGAGCTAAAAAATATGCAGCTGAAGCCTGAGGCACTCAATGCACTAGAATTACCAGTGAAGGTTAAGGCAGGATTTCTTGGATCAGTGAAACTTAAGGTGCGAGACTAGCATCAATATTTATGATTTTGTTGATTTTTTTGGCTTATTTGAATGTTGATCAGCTCTGTATTGGACAATACGTGAGACGTTTGACTTCATTCTAATAATGGTCTGTATTATGTTTGGAAGTCTCATATAATTGCCTTGGATCTATCTCATAATAAAATTGAACTCATGTATATATCATTTACTGGCTTTACAAGATAAAATTACTGATATGTGGAAACTTTATCATTGCCTTGTTCACATAATAAAAATGATCCTGTTTATATTAACTTCGGTGGTTACACAAGGCATACAACAACAACAACCAAGCCTTATCCCATTAAGTGGGGTCGGCTATATGAATCTTAGAATACCAATGCGCTTAGGTTTTTCGCCATGTCTTCTGTTAGCTCCAAGTACTCCATATCTTTTCTTAAAGTCTCTTTCCAAGTCTTCCTAGGTCTTCCTCTACCCCTTTTGCCTTGAGCCTTCGTCTCATAGTTGCATCTTCTAACCGAAGCATTTGTAGGTCTTCGGTTCACGTGTCCAAACAACCTTAACCAATTCTTTCAACTTATCTTCATTTGCAGCACTCTTACTTTTCCTCGGATACCTCGTTCTTAATCCTATTCTTTCTCATGTGCCCACACATTCAACGAAGCATTCTTATCTCCGCTACTCATAATTTGCACGAGGTGATTTTTGAACGCCCAACATTCCATGCCATTAATGCTAGCCTTATTGCCGTCCTATAAAATTTTCCCTTAAGTGGCATACGACGATCGCACAACACACCCAGTGCACTCTTCCACTTCATCCATCCAGCTTGTAATTTTGTGGTTTAGATCTTCATCTAATTCTCCTTTCTTTTGCAAGATAGATCCAAGATAGTGAAAGCACTCACACTTTGGTACTTAATGATCTTCAATCCACACTCCTATCTCATTTGGACCCATTTCCAATCAACTTGCACTCCATATACTTTGTCTTTGACCTAATTTGGCCAAGACCTTTAGATTCCAATACTTCCCGCCAAAGGTAAAGCTTCACATTTACTCCCTCGTGTTTTTCATCTATCAGCACTATATCATTCGCAAAAAGCATACACCAAGGGGTATCATCTTGAATGTGTCCCATTGACTCGTCCATTACCAATGCAAAAAGGTAAGGACTTAAAGTTGAGCTGTGGTGTAACCCTGCACAAGACATAATTCTTTATATTCTGAAATGGGGTTACTCTTTATGTGAAAGCTTTAGCAGTAATTCAGGGAGGAAAGAGTGCCAAGTATTGTGGGGATGTGGGATTTTTTTTATTTTTTTGTTTGTTTGACTAATTTGGGTTGGATAAGCATTTTCAGATGGTTAAGTATTGGTCCTTGCTATGGTCTTCAATGACGAAAGAGTTCAAGGATTGCCCCTTTCTGCTATTCTTCTAGAATGGAAAGATGCAGGATGCCATATAGGTTGTGAATGAGGCCATTCTGGAAGTGGAAACAGTTGTATATCTGTTCCACGTTGTGTGTTTTGTCTTGTTTACTCAAGTGGGTCAGTGGTCCACCATGATGTATTTTTGTTAGGTAAAAGGTAATTTGATGCCATTCATTAGCTTTCAAGGAACAATTTGGGAATGCAAGCAGAGATGTCAAGATGCATGATGCATTATGGAATTAAAAACATTGTTCTCGTTATGGTTTCCTAGTTAAATGAGGTACAGGAAGAGTGTTTCTTTGGAGTTGTAAGGGTGCCGAATGACTTGAATTGTAATAGTTATAGTGGGTGCGGGAAGGTCATTGACTAGTAATTTGAAGTCTTTCGGTTTGGAAGATGTGATGTCAGTGGAATTCAATAATTTTGCTATATATATTTGGTGGGAATATATATGTTTGTGTGTGTGTGTGTATTTTTCTTCCATTCATCGTAGGATTGAATTGCATTTTCTTTTTCCTGTTAAATTGGCTTTACTTGCAAAAATTTGTATTACTTTTAACGATCTTTTTTGAAAACCCTCCACTGTAATAATTTATAGATAGTACTATAGATAGCTGGCATATATCTACGTCATTCATAACTTGGTGCGATAGCAAGTGCCTTCGCCCATGAGCGGTAGGTCTCGGGTTCGAGACTTGGGAGCAGCCTCTCCATAAATGGGGGTAAGGCTAGCCGACATTTACCTCTCCCAGACCCTGCGTAAAGCGGGAGCCTTGTGCACTGGGTACGACCTTTTTTGTTTTCTTTGCCGAAAATGCTGAAGGGATTTGTGCATAATTACAAAGGTGACACCAGATGTTAAGTTTATGTAGATGCTGTATTATGACTTTGGGATGAACATATTGTTGGATGATTGCAATTTCACCTCCTATTTACTTCCTTATTATGCGCTTTATTTTTATTTTTGAATTTACTGCCGGTATTTTGTTGCGTGGAATATTGTTCACTTCTTATGATATCTGTAATTAACTGCCTTTCTCCAATGAGGTTATTTTATTTTCTTGAACCAAGGTTCCATGGAGCAGGCTTGGCCAGGATCCAGTTTTAGTTTCTTTGGACCGCATTTTTCTGTTAGCTGAACCTGAAACTCAAGTTGAAGGATCCAGTGAGGATGCTGTACAGGAAGCTAAGAAAAACCGAATTCGGGTGAGACATAGTAATCAGTTTGTGGAATGATAGTGTTCTTTGCCAATAGCTGAGTGACCATTTTGTATTGTTTCCCTTCTAAATAGGAAATGGAAATGAAGCTGTTAGAGAGGACGCAGCAACTAAAGTCAGACATGGTAGGATTGATCATAATCCAAGTGCCATGACATGTGAAGTTTGTCATTATGAAATTCTGATATTAGTAGGTTTGCATGTGTACCTAGTATGTCTAATGCACACTGTACAGTGCACATATCCAACTTTACCTTTATCTTATTTGACCTTGCTCCTACACATTGGTTTGAAATGCAACATTTGCTTTATTATGATTATGCTCAATACAACAACAACAAAGCCTTTTCCCACTAAGTGGGGTCGGCTATATGAATCCTAGAACGCCATTGCGCTCGGTCGTGTGTCATGTCCTCTGTTAGATCCAAGTACTCTAAGTCTTTTCTTAGAGTCTCTTCCCAAGTCGTATTTTATTTGACCTTGCTCTTACACATTGGTTTGAAATGCAACATTTTCTTTAATATGATTATGCTCAATATTGAACTTTATCTTCCATATATTTCTTTTGCTAGAATTCCTATGTTCTTTACGTTTTATGATATTCTACCTATATATAATTTGTTTTTCTTTGAAGAATACATCATGGTTAGGATCCCTGATCAGCACAATAATTGGAAATTTGAAACTTTCAATTTCAAATATTCACATCAGATACGAGGATATTGAAAGGTAAAAGAAACAAAAAAACCACTTTGAATGTTGTGCTATTTTTTAATTCCTATGTCTTGAGCTTATGCTTTTGTCTTCTATGGTATAGCAACCCGGGCCATCCGTTTGCAGCAGGCATAACCTTGGAAAGCCTTTCCGCTATGACAGTTGATAGCAACGGAAATGAAACATTTGTCACTGGGGGTGCTCTAGACTGTATACAAAAGGTTCTTTTTCATCATGTCATGAAATTATAATTGCCAGTTGCCACACAATATTCAGTTTCTCTTCCACGTTTAAAATGTTATAAGTACTTATGCTTTTATAAGAAAAAAGAACTTTCATAAATGGAAAGTGAGAGATTGCATTACATAGGAAAGGGTTTCCAGTTCCACTGACGTCCAGCTCTTCACTAAAAAGTCTATAGACTAATAAAACAAACAAAGAAAATACAATATAAAAAGAACATAGACAGAACAAACAACAGAATAACAGAAGCAAAATAGTCCCAACTCCGAAGCTATTGTAACCCGTAATGATGCCGAAGTCGAACCCTCCCACAAATTACCTGCTCAGTATTTAGTATTCTCATATACCTCTCCATCCAAACTTCCAAAAATGTTATGCAACGTCACTGTATTTTCACGTATCGTTCAATTTTTTTATATTTATTTCTTATATTCCTGGGATCCTTTCATTGACTGATTAAAACTGTATTTTAGAAAAAAAGAAGAAGCATTTCTTATACTAGTGAATCACTTGGCCTCATCAATATGTTGGTCCCTACCATGTTTGTTGATGTTATGATCTGGCATTGTTTGCAGTCTGTTCACCTCGATCGGCTTGCACTTTATTTGGATTCTGATATTGCTCCATGGCATGTTAACAAACCATGGGAGGATTTGCTTCCATCAGAGTGGGTCCAGGTATATGTTCAATGAATGCTTTTTAACACTAATAAATATTAAATAGATCAGACGCACCTGCATGTACCCGTGCATACGCATTTATATATTAATTTTGGCATTTCAGGTTTTTAGATTTGGTACTCAATATGGTAAACCAGCGGATAGATTACCCAAAAGGCACACTTACATACTGGAACCTGTGTCTGGCAATGCCAAGTACTCAAAACTACCGCCAAATGAATTAGCTGATAGCGGCCAGCCTTTGCACAAAGCAGCAGTTAATTTGGATGATGTGACTCTCTGTTTGCCAAAGGTTAATTTCCATCTTACTTCTATCCTTTCAGATTTGATACTGGTAGGTAATTTGATTCACTTAAAAGCTATTGAGTATTATTTGTTTGCAGGATGGATACATGGATGTGCTAAAGTTAGCAGATAATATTGCTGCATTTAATCAGCGATTGAAGTATGCTCATTATCGTCCACATGTCTCTGTAAAATCTAACCCTAGATCTTGGTGGAAGTATGCTTATAGAGTTGTTGCTGACCAAATGAAGAAGGCAAGGTATCAGCTCTTGTTGTTTTTATTTTATTTTTTAATTTAATTTAATTTCTAATTTTTTTAATTATCCACCCTTATGAATTGTTGGTGAGTAATTTGTGTTTCTGATGGATTTCTTGGCCATTTTGTTTTTGTATTTTCATCTCTCTTTAATATATTTTAACTCCTATGAAGAGAATATTTAAAATTCTCCTTTGCTTGATACGTTCACATATATGATATTTTTATCCCAAAATGTTGAAATACTTATTTGAAAGAGTAAAGAAAAGGGCTTCTTATCTAACCAGCTAATTTAGAAAAAAAAAAAAATTCATTGTGCTTTCCAAACTTTCTATACTTAGAATAAAAACACTTGTGAGGAGTGCACAATGAGGGTTTTGGAGTGCCAATAACTTACCCATTTTTTTTTCAATGCATTCTAATTTGTTAGCCGACCCCACTTAGTGGGAAAAGGCTTTGTTGTTGTTGTTGTTGTATTCTAATTTGTGCAATTTTTATTCACAGAATGAACCTGACAGCGAACTTCATTTATATGCTCTGAAACAAAAGTTGGATTATATTTTTTTTATTTGCTTAAAGTAATATCTTTGTGGCAGTGGGAGATTGTCATGGGACCATGTTCTGAAGTATGCAAGCTTGCGTAAAAGATATATCTCTCTATATGCTTCACTTCTTAGATCTGATCCTCGTCGGTTAGTGGTTGATGACAACCAAGATATTGAGGAGCTAGATCGTGGGCTTGATGTTGAACTGATACTCCAGTGGAGGTATCCTTTTCTTGTAAATGTATTAACTGATGGCAATAATGCTAGACAAGCCACGTCTTTGTACCATATTTTAATCCCACATGATGTGGTGAGTGATGTGTACGTGCCTTGTCAATTAGTGATATGATCTTGTTGGATATTGATTATATATTTGTCAAGTGGTATTAAATTACGGTATGCTTAACAGTACTCTTGTGATAGGTGGCGTTAAGTTTATTTGCTTAGATATAACATTGTATGTTACTTGAAATGGTTTTATGTCAGATGGATTTTGATAGTATTGTTGTATCAATCGTGCAGGATGTTGGCTCACAAGTTTGTAGAGCAGTCATTAGAGTCGGACCTTGCGTCGAGGAAACAGAAAGCAAAGAAACCTTGGTGGGGATGGTAATAATTTTACCTTCAAATATGAAACTAGGTTGTTCGACACCCTATTTATTTGCATATACTGAGGCTTGATATTTGTTTTTCTTTGCCTTCATTCTATCTACTGTTCCAGGGGGAGTCGGTCCAAGATAGGTGAGAGTGAGCCATTTAGTTTCAGTGAGGAAGACTGGAAGCAGTTAAGTAGCATCATTGGCTATAAGGAAAGTGATGATAATGTCTCAGTTATAAGTAATGACAAGGTGGATGCTCTTCAGACATCCTTGAGCATTTGCATGAAACATAATGCTACTAAGCTTGTTGATGAGTCCCTGGAGTGTCTTGCTGAGTTATCATGTGAAGGCTTGGATTGCTTTATAAAGCTTTATCCAGAGGCAAAGATTTTTGACATGAAATTAGGATCATACAAGTTATCCACGCCGAGTGGTCTCCTTGCAGAGGTAGGCCTTTATCCTGATGTGTTCCTTGTCATTTTTCAATCCACATTTGTGGCTTAATTCCCTACGTGATTAGTAAAACAACATATCATCTACTTACTTCCCTGCAGAGTGCAAGTGCCTATGATTCTTTAGTTGGCACGTTCTGTTATAGGCCTTTCAACAAAAATGTGGACTGGAGCTTGGTTGCTAAAGCTTCTCCTTGTTACGTGACAGTATGTTTCTGCTATGCCTAAATTATTTCTTTTTCCAAGTTGTGATTGTTTACTGATTTTATCTCATTGGCAGTATTTAAAGGACGCAATCGATCAAATTATCAAATTCTTTCGTAGCAGTACAGCTGTCAGTCAGACAATAGCATTGGAAACTGCAGCTGCAGTGCAGGTTCTATCTAGCTTGTGCTCATTCTTTGAAATATGCTTAAATGGTTCCTTAAACTGGCATCTTAGCCTTCTCGTTTTATTGTTTTTGTAATAAAATAGTATCTTTCCCATAACTAGTATCCTTGCTTTCTGCTGTTGAACATGTAAAAATGTTTCAGTCATTGTGTGTGTATGTGTGTATCTTTTATTTGAAGATTGTTGTTTCAACTTCTAAAACTATTAAATTTAAATTATTAGATTGGCATGTAATTCATGGGGGCAAATACTGGGAGACTTTTAGTGCAAATACGTAGAAGAAATTAGGAAAAATTATTAAATATTGAAGGGAAACATGCATGCATTGGACAAGTACTTTAGGGTGTTTTTTTTATGCCAAGTCACTTCTGACTTCTCGATGGCTTTGTCATGATGCAAGATAAAGAAAATGTCAAAAATATTGTGAGGATGCTAAATAAAGTACAGAACTTGCATGTTGTTTTTTCTGAACAGGCTTTAGATGGAATGTTCTAGCAAGAATTCAGTGAAACAGTGATTATAGTGTTTACCATGGCTTCATTTGGCCTATGGCTGCCTGTTATTCTGTTCTCCCAAGCATGGTGGTCAAGAATTAATGGTATTAAAACTGTCTTGTTCATTATGTACCAGATGACAATCAATGGAGTCAAGCGCACAGCTCAGCAACAAGTGAATAGAGCATTGAAGGACCATTCCAGGTTTTTTGTTTAGGTTCTTTGTTTCTCTTTATGGAGTAACTTGAGGCCTTCCTGTTAAATTGTATTGTTCATGTTACAGTGAGGGATAATTGCCCATAACACTCTAATGCTGCAATTGTAAAAGGGCTTGGAAGTGCTGATTATTTACCTAGATATACACTATAGTAGGGGCCCTTCTTAGGTGGACATATATATATGTATATGTGTATAGGGTTAGGATCGTGGGACTCACATTTTATTTTGTGAAGCCCACTTTATAATGTATTTTCAACGATCCGAATCATCCCCTTTTAAGTTTTCTCTCAAAGATCACTTATATCAAAAATCACCAAATCCGAAATGATATGACCGTTGGATTGAATGATAGTCATTTTAGTGTTTCTTTGCAAAACCTTAATTGTCCATTTTCTTCACTACAAATGAATGTCTTAATAGTTTGGAATTTGTCTAATTTTTTGCAAGGATTATCTATGAAGAATGAATTAAAATATAGACGGTTCGGATCCTTGAAAAAAGTATGGGAGTGGGTCTGCAAAATGTGTGTCAAAAACTGGTGTCCTCCCAATCCTAACCCATGTGTGTCAGAAAATGGGTGTTCCCCGATCCTAACCCATGTGTGTATTTATATATATAATGTGTACACATACAAATATTTGTTTTGCATTTTCGTGTCACATGGGATAGATTTTAGATTGCTGTGGGGTTGGCCTCATAGTTGCTATAGTGGAATATGATTTGGGCATCGGAGCATAATTAGAAGCAATTCCTCTTTGGTAGTGTGTGCTATTGACCTACATGGACTGGACTGTACGCTTGGAAATGAATATAGTTTCTTCTTTTAATTTTATGCAAAGGTGGAATAAGTGGGATTACTATGGAATAGAATTAGATTTGTACACTCTCATTTGGCTTCTGGTTATAATGTATTTTAGGATTTTCTTTTAGAGAACCTCATGTGTTTGAGGGATTTTTGAGTTTCTTGTTTGATGATTATTTTGGACTTCACATCTATTCGTGATTTCTGATTATTTTCTTAATAAAAGTTTTTGATGCTTTAGCTACTTTATGTCTCTGTTTATTAATGTATGTTTTGTATTCTTTATCATTTATTATCTTCTGTTAGGTTTTTGTTGGACTTGGATATTGCAGCCCCCAAGATTGCAATTCCTACTGATTTTTGTCCCGACAACACGCATCCAACAAAGCTCATGCTTGACTTGGGAAATTTGGTCATTGTTACCAAGGTTTACAACAAAATTGATTCTCAGTTGTCTAATTATGAGTTTGTTTCTTCTAAAAATTTACATCTAGTTTAAAAATGCTTACAGGATAGTTATGAAGATGGATCACAGGAGGTGCTAGATTTGTATCTGCAGTTTAATTTAGTTTTAAGCGACGTATCTGCTTTTCTGGTTGATGGTGACTACTGTTGGAGTCAATCTCCTTCAAAGATGTCTTCTGGTTCTGCCAACTCAAATGATGTTAGTTTGTTGCCTTTTATTGATAAATGTGGGGTCAACGTAAAGCTTCAACAGGTATACGCTGGGACCTTTTTAGCTTTAAAACTAAAGCATGTTTTTTCTGTTGAATGTGTAAAGATTGTTTCTGATGTTTTATATTTATTTTATCACTTTATCCAGATTAGATTAGAGAACCCATCCTACCCGTCAACAAGAGTTGCTGTACGGCTGCCATCATTACGGTTTCACTTCTCTCCAGCTCGGTATCATCGATTGATGCAAATCGTTAAGATGTTTGAGCAGGAGGATAGTGAGGACTCAGCTCTTCTTCGCCCTTGGAATGAGGCTGACTTCGAGGGGTGGTTGTCTCTTCTTGCGCGGAAGGTTTCTCTCTCCTGTGCTGTCTTTCTATCAATCAATCTATCCCCTCTTTTTTCCCACTCATCCCTGAAACAAACAAACACTTTCAAAAAGAGTTTCATGTCCTTTATATAGTGCTATGTTTGAGTAAAAAAATATGTACTCATTTATTTATTTTAATGTGAAGGGTCTTGGAAATAGGGAAGCAGTGTGGCAGCGGCGCTACCTATGCTTAGTTGGGCCTTTTCTTTATGTACTTGAGGACCCTAGCTCTAAATCGTACAAACTGTGTATCAGGTTCTGATGCCAACTTTTACTTAATATTATCTTAGAGAAAAACAAAAATTGATGTATTTACCTAGAGAGATGCTGTTAATCTTTTTCCTTTTATTAGTTGTATTTTTTAATGCACTTTAGTCTTCCAAATTATTTAGACTCGTTGCTGGCCTTTGTCCTGTTGTTTTGCCAATACCTCTATTTGTTTGTGGACACATAAATTCACTGCTATTTAGATTGTACTGGTAAATTCTGAAATAGTTTTCAATATTTCATAACTATACATCATATTTGTATGCAATGCCTTATTTAATGTAACACTTTATATTAAGTGAAATTTTGTTTGTGAGATTTTGTTTTTACTGTAATTTGTACTTGGATTTATATGCTTATTGCAGCTTAAGGGGAAAACACATATATCAGGTCCCCCCAGAGTCTGTTGGTGGTGCTGATCTTGTATTGGCTGTCTGTGATGCCGCACGAGCAAATATCAAAGTTGTAGCTCCATCTTTATAGTTTAAGTAAATTATTCCGATTGCCCCTATAAATTTTTTTTGTTGAGTATACTTATGTGATGTTTTTTATATAGGTGGTGGAGGATGCAAATGCACTAATATTGCAATGTGACTCCGACGATTCAAAGAAAGCTTGGCATAGCCGGTTGCAGGGGGCTGTCTATCGTTCATCGGTAATTCTTGTGTGGTTTCTGATTGAAATTAGTATTTTATTATTCACCGCAACCCAAACATATAACCTGCCAATATAAGGTCCATACTGCTAAAATCACACCTCTTGTGGGCTCACAGCCCAGTGTCCTTTAGGTTGTACAGATTGTCGTTCACAACGACCTGGGTCCTGTAATCATAGATAGGTGTTTTGACTTTCGTCACAGTGCTTTTGTCCTCCCCTCCTTATCTTGTTTGATATGTGTTCCTATTTTCCTGATACCAGCCAAATAACTCGTAAACAGAATTACTGTCCTTTAGGTTGTACAGATTGTCGTTCACAACGACCTGGGTCCTGTAATCATAGATAGGTGTTTTGACTTTCGTCACAGTGCTTTTGTCCTCCCCTCCTTATCTTGTTTGATATGTGTTCCTATTTTCCTGATACCAGCCAAATAACTCGTAAACAGAATTACTGGTACTAATGTAATTATTGAGGTTGTTTCTGTCTTTGAATATAGCATTTCTTATCATTACTTTCCTGCTAGGCAATCTCTCTTATAAGTGTTTATGTTACGTTAATGAAACTTGTTTGGTATTTCATAGGGAGTACTCCCACAAAATTGACAGATTCCTTAATGTTACTAAGTATATAAAATTGATATATTTGTGCAAGTGGTGGATTGCCCTGGTGGATGGGGCCTTCCTCTTCAACCTACTGTGTTTGGTATTTCATAGGGAGTACTCCCACAAAATTGACAGATTCCTTAATGTTACTAAGTATATAAAATTGATATATTTGTGCAAGTGGTGGATTGCCCTGGTGGATGGGGCCTTCCTCTTCAACCTACTGTGTCTATGGTTCAAACCCTCCCCTTCTCCCCTTGGTCTCTAGCTTAGGGTAAATATTGCTTGTAATAAAAAAATGATATGTGCAGTTTACCCTTTTTACTTTTTTTTTTAAAACATGCAAGTTGTCTTAGGGACAAGCATATTTTGTGTTAAGACAAGGCCATTTATGTGAATTAAATTGACAATTGTCCAGTCTAGAGAATCTGTCTTGTTGGATTACGAACCTCAAACCTTGTTATTCAAGAAGAAACAAATTTTTATTGCAAGGACACAATAAAATACAAGAGCAGACAAGAAGTCCGCAAAAAACACAAACAAAAACAGGATAAAAACCAACATCACCCTGACACTAAGAAACTCGAAAACACCAGAACCTTGAACTTTTGAAGCTGGTGAGAGGCTAGAAGATCCTTTCTTTCAACCATTTTGGGTCAATTCGGAAGGTGAAGGTCCCTTGCAAAGTGCATGTGTCAACATTAGTACTGACGTGTTGGGAGGCTAATACATGTGATGTGGTTGAAATGCTTCCCAATGCATGCATCTCACCCAGTTGGTGTGTCTTGTGAAAGGAGGGGGAAAGTGGGGATGATGTGTTTTTACATTGCCCAATGACATTAAGGCTGCTGTTGAGGCTAGGGAGGCAAGCAATGTTCTTTCAAGATCAGTGGATACTGGATGTATGTGGGTTATTGGATGCAACAAACTACAGGATTTCCGAAGAGAAACAGTAGGAGAGGATAAACCATGCAAGAGAGTTCAGTCCTGGTCCTCTATATGGGTTTCGGTTCAGTTCTAGGAACTATCCTCCTCTATTATTTATTTGTATTGGAACCTGGGATGCAGCTGTAACCTGTTAGTTGATTTTTACAGCTGAGATTGATAAGTATGTATTTTTGGAGTTTCTATGTGTTTTGCTTTTCTAAAAGAATTTTGCGGTCTCTAATTCCTTTAAACAAAAGAGGTCGCACTTGGTGTGATGGCAAGTGCCTTCGCCCATGAGCGGTAGGTCTCGGGTTCGAGACTTGGGAGCAGCCTCTCCATAAAGTGGGGTAAGGCTAGCCGACATTCACCTCTCCCAGACCCTGCGTAAAGCGGGAGCCTTGTGCACTGGGTACGACCTTTTTTTAATTCCTTTAAACAAAAATATAGTGCACTGTTTCGGGGTTACAATGTGCTTTGAAGTAAAATGGAAGAGTAGGAGGATTGGATGACTTGGGGATCCAGAGTATCATTATCATGGTCCATAATTAAATGAATTTTTTTTTGCGGAAGTCTTGTTATGTGCTTTTCTTTTCAAACTTTGTTAATCACTTATGGGAGATAACTACGAAATTATCATAATGGTTATTTATTTATCAGAATATAAAACATTTATTCATTTATCAGAATAATAAACATTTGTTAATCCCCTTCTGCTCTCTGACTGAGAAGCGTTAAGGAAACAGTTAATATTTGAAATCAGTTACTTAAGATCTCTGATTGAAAATCTTTCCTCGGTAAAAATTTGGTACGAAACTCCTATGCATGTTACCTTTAGAATTATATAAAAGCAACAAGACAGTTAAGACAAGTTACCCTTTGATGAGTTGACTGTCATTTTTTGAACTTCACTTTCTTTCTTTCTTCCAAAGAAAAATTTACGTCTCTTGCGACAAGTCATTTTCCCTTATGATGGTATGATACTATCCAAAGTATTTTGGTGTGTACTGTACAACTAAAAGTATCTTTCAGAAATCTGTGAATTTCCTGGCTTTGATATTGCAGCATTTTCAACTGTAAGGAAAAGCATAAGCAATGTCTTAAAGTAATCTTCCATGCAGGGTTCTGCTCCTGTGACTAGTCTAACTGAAACTTCATCGGAGTCTGAGGATTCAGTAACGGAGCTTAATTCCAATGAGGATATGGTTGATATATCAAAAATGGAGAGAGTCTTTATTACTGGTGTTCTTGATGAACTGAAGGTCTGCTTCAGTTACAGTAGTCAGGTAAGCCTAAACTATATACTTGACAAAAGTTTCCTTGTAAGGGACAGATCTAACTAAGAGCTACTTTTTCTCTAGCATGACCAGAATTTTATGAAAGTGCTCCTAACTGAAGAAAGGCGTTTATTTGAATTTCGAGCAATAGGTGGCCAGGTAAGTAAACCAATAGACAAATTGTTTTTTTTTATGTACTGTTTTTCAATCGGTTTTTCCAACTCCAGAGAGTTGAACTTTTGGATACAGGTTGAGCTATCGGTTAGAGCAAGTGACATGTTCGTTGGAACTGTTTTGAAATCTTTGGAGATTGAAGATTTAGTTTCTGGTCACAGGATGTCTCAGCCTCGCTATCTGGCAAGATCATTTACCCGCAATGCAGAAACAAATTTAACCTCTGGTGCCACTGGTAATCAAAGTTTTGATGGCAGTGATGTAATCCCGAATGGAGATGAATTCTACGAGGCACCAGAAAATTTGGTTGATCCTGAAACTTTATTGTTGAAATCCCCTCGTTTTACCCGTATTGCTGGTTTGCTCCCTGGTCTTCAATCAACAAAGGACGTTGAACTCAAAGATCTGTTGGATAGTTTTGTGAAAGCTCAAGTAGTTATCTATGACCAGAACTCTCCTCTGTACCATAACATAGACATGCAGGTGAGTGTTATTCTGCACTAAATTTGGACATTGATCCCTTACATTGTGGTTTGAATAGTTATTCTTTAAATGGATGTTTTTTAGGTCTCGGTCACCCTGGCTACCCTATCATTTTTCTGTCGTCGACCAACAATTCTTGCCATCTTGGAATTCGTTACTGCTATTAACATCAAGGATGAAAGATGTGAATCTTTCAGTGACAGTTCTTCAGCACCTATTGTGAAACAGGACATCTCCAGAGATGATGCAGTTGATGGTCCACGATCAGTTACCATCAATGAGCCATCTATTAAAGGATTGCTGGGAAAGGGGAAGTCCAGGGTCGTTTTTAATTTAACATTAAACATGGCCCGCGCTCAAATTATATTAATGAATGAAGATGAAAGCAAGCTTGCTGTTTTGTCTCAAGATAATTTGGTTACCGATATTAAGGTTTTTTCAAGTTCATCCCATCTTTGAAAGAATTTCCATTTTTATAAAACTTACCTAATTCGTGCCTACCAAACTTCCTTGTATTTCAGGTCTTTCCATCCTCTTTTAGTATTAAGGCAGCCCTTGGAAATCTTAGAATAAGTGATGAGAGTCTTCCTAGCAGCCATATGTATTTCTGGGCATGTGACATGAGAAATCCAGGAGGCAGTTCATTTGTTGAGGTATTCCTTTCTCTCTATCCCTCTGTAGGGTTCTAAGTTTAAGAGTTATTTCTTAGTAATGGTGTGCTTCGTTGGATGGTTATTGAATAGGTCAATGGACCAAATAAGATTTATCTCAGTTTCTTGTATTCTTTGTTTACATTTCAAAATTTATGAAGTGTTCCTCAATGAAATTTGAATTGGGAGGAATTGTCGGTCGAAGGGAGAGCGCAAGTTAAGACCAAAATACGAAGAGCTTGTTTCCAGGAAATTTTGTGGAGGGAAATGATATATTGGCTTGGGAAAATTGGGCGATGTGAATACCAGAAAGTTGATATGATGGTAAATTGTGAGGAGGAAAATGAATATAATCAAATTGTTGGAATTGAGTGATTGGACATACAATGATGACAGGGGAAGAAATATATATTTTTAATACCAGATTTTTATGAAGGTTGATGGGAAAAAGGGAATGTAGATGGTGGAAAGATCAGATTGTTAACAATATTCTGACTTCTTGTTCCACGCTGCTGTCATGTAGTGTCATGGCAATTTGTATCTTAGAGAGATCTTTAGAGAGATTAGTTTTGTTTTTTTTTTTTGTTTTTTGTTTTTTGTTTTTTTTTGTTTTTACTTTTATAGAGAAAAGTTGAATAGCAATATAGTTAACACAAAGTAAATATATAAAGAGATCATAGGGTTCTACACTATTTTGACAGTTATATACTTGTATTCTGCCGGATGTTCTTTTCTTCTCCTGTTTTGTTATTCTCCTATTTCAATTGTTTTTATTGGCTATCATGGATATTTTGATATTTTTACAAATACTTGTCGTTATGATGCAGTTAGTTTTTACTTCATTCAGTGTTGATGATGAAGACTACGAAGGTTATGAGTATAGCCTTTATGGGCAGCTTTCAGAAGTACGCATTGTTTATTTAAATCGGTTTATCCAGGAGGTAATATACATTTAACTTCTCTTGTGTTCATTATGCACTCTAGTTTGCTTCCACTTCTCTCATGTCTGTAAAATCATTTGTAGGTGGCTAGTTACTTCATAGGTCTGGTTCCCAAGAATCCCAACAATCCAAAAGGTGTTGTCAAGCTAAAAGATCAAGTCACAAATTCAGAGAAATTGTTTACAACTAGTGATTTTGAGGGATCGCCTGCATTGAAGTTGGATGTATCGCTTAGGAAGCCTATTATTTTGATGCCTCGGAAAACAGACAGTCCTGAGTATGCTTACTTTGGAATTTAGACTCTTATGTATCTTAGTTTTACAATTGAATTTAGGCTCTGTAGGTGCACCGATATAGTTCATATCTTTATTTGATATTTCTGATGTACGTTCTTTAATTATCTGAATTTTTCTATTTCAGCTACTTGAAGCTTGACATTGTTCATATTACTGTCCGGAACACCTTTAAATGGTTTGGTGGAAGTAGAAGTGAAATTAATGCTGTTCATATGGAAGTGTTAACAGTTCAGGTGATTGAGTACATTTGATGTTTTTCTTTTACCGTACAAAATCTGTCCTCAATTTTTTCTTTTATTGATTATGAGTGGCAGTGGCTGGAAAAGGATATGGAGGTTCCAGTTGAAATGGGTTTTTAAACTCTTTGAGTGCTTGGCATCGTAGTTGTTTTATTTTTATTTACACTCTGCATGTTGATTAATCTTCATCGATGGGGGGATGTAGGTTGAGGACATCAATCTAAATGTTGGCACAGAAGCGGATTTAGGTGAAAGTATAATTCAAGATGTGAAGGGAGTTTCCGTTGTGATTCAAAGGTCACTTCGAGATTTGTTGCATCAAGTACCAAGTATTGAGGCTGTAATCAAGGTAATGCATCACTTATTCATTGACCAGTGTGTGAATCGAAGTTTTTTTCTATTCGTTGCAACCTTGTACTTTATTTGGTAAAATTGCAGTAGGGTGTGTTCATGAAAATGCATTTAAGAGAAGTCACATTTTAAAGGTTTATAATTTGTGCTTTTCAGATGGAGAAATTGAAAGCAGCTTTGTCAAACAGGGAATATCAGATTATCACTGATTGTGCGCAGTCTAATATTTCTGAAACTCCACATGTTATACCTCCACTGAACCATGAGTCTATGATACCATCAGTTGATGTTGAAGAAGACATCACTCCTCAAGACCCTGTTGGACTCGAATCTCAAAATGCAAATGAGGGAGCTTGGGTTATGATGAAAGTCTCTCTTGTTATTGGTTTGGTTGAATTATGCTTGCATACTGGAGTAGCAAGAGATGCACCTCTAGCCACTGTACAGGTAGTTTCTTAATTTGGTGGATTTTTCAACTGTCAGTAATTTAATACAACATTGACATTGATATTCAATCTCTTGAAAATTGGATATATTATATTCATTTTAACAGATTGAGTTTTCCCCTGCAAGTCACCTTAATATCATTGATTGATCAATACATCCATCTTTATTGAAACATGAATACTTGGATCGATATAAATGTCTTTTCTGTTAAAATTTTCTGGTCCAGTGTACAGTAATTGGACATTCATTGTTTAAAGTGATTTACATTTTATTTTGACAAACAGAATTTCTTTATTAAGAAAGATGAAAAGTAAAATCAAATTTAGTCTATCTTATTTTGATATGACCAACAGGGTCTTCATTCATCAACAATCTTTGACCAACCTATCAAACCTAATATTCTTCCACGCAGTTAAGAAAGGGAAATGATTTCTGCACACCCGTGCTTTTGTCCCTTGATTCTTCTACGATTTCTTCAATTAGAAGGCCGAAAACAAATGGGGGTGCATAGGGAGAAAAATGGTGTGTAGAAATCACTCCCCTATCGAAATAGTGTCACATATAGATATGATACTTAATATTGATTTCAACCCACCACAACCAAATTCAATTAATTAACCATCCACTATTGTGAAGGAAGTAATACAATTTTATTTAAATTTTTGTGGTGCAGGTAATAATTGTTGAAAAACGCCCACTAGACCTTGTTCTTTAATGTAACCAACCGAAATAGACTAAACTAGCAAATATAGAAAACCTAGAAACACACAAGAATTATACTAGTTCGGCAGGACTTTTGCCTAAGTCCAGTTGTGATTTCTCTTGGTAGAGAAATCACTGCTCATTTGATTAATAATAGAGATTACAGAACTTTTGCAAACCCTAGAACTAATCTCAAAACTCTCGGTTATCTTTGGCTGTTTCTCTCTGAAAAATAAAGCCTTGCCGCACCCTATTTATAGGCATAGGGTAGGCTTACATGTCCTAAGGCTGATTGAATTCCTATTTCTAAGTGGATTAGGAAATTACACTTATCCAAATCCAAATAGACTTCTAGAAATCCAAACCTAAATTGAATAAAGAAAACTGAAATCCTTTCCCAATCCCTCTACGACAAGAATCGGTATACCTCTAATTTTCCTAAAACAAACCCAAACCGACTAGGACATATTTGACGAGCCAAAAATCCCAACAATCTCCACCTTGGTGAGTCAAATCAAGTCTTGATAGTTGCACCCCAGAGTAACTTTGAACCTTCTTGAAGCAACTTTGGAAATCTTCAAGAGTCTTCACCTTGGCAATCTTCTCCTTGCCTCATTGCACCTCAAGTGAGGAGGTGCTTCACTTTGATCAATCAACGAGATTGATCAAGTTCAAGCAATGCTTGAACTTCTTGGCCGACACTATCTTTGTAAGGAAATCAGTGGCATTGTCATCTGTATGAATCTTTTCAATCCAAATCTCCTTAGACTCCACCCAATCTCTAATTTTGTGATACCTTGCTTCAATGTGTGTTGATCTTCTAGAAAAAACTAGATTCTTTGCCAAGTGAATGACACTTTGACTATCACACTTCAGCTTAATGTTTTAAAGAACTCGCCTCGGAGCGCGCCTAGGGCGCCCTTGAGGCTGGGCGGTGAGGCAAACGCCTCTGTTTTGTTGGAGGAGGTGAAATGCTTCGCTGGAGACGCCGAGGCGGCGGAGGCGTGCCTCAAGGCGCCGTCCAGGGGCCTTTCTGCCCTTTTTTTAAAAAAAAAAAAAAAAAAAAACCACCCAAACCCAAAACGACGCCGTTTAGGGTAAGGGCTTTTAGACTTAGGTACAGAATACAGATAACAGATTCCACCCCATACCTTCGAAGGCTTTGATCCCTTTCTTCACCTTCTTCTCCCGCGCGCCAGAGGCGCAGAACACTGCCGTTGTCACCCCAGGCGCCGTCCTCTCCCAGTCGCCATGCCACCATCGCCACACCATGATCACCTTGCCGCCATCGCCACAGCACCATCAGGAAGCCCAGAAATCCCCAATTTAAGATTAGGGTTTTATTGTTTAGGCAGCTGAGAACAGAATCGTATAACTTGTAGTTGTAGGGCTGGGTTTTATTGTTTAGGGCCTTTATAACTTGTAGAACTTGTGAGTTGTGATAAAGTTTTATGTGTTTAGGCAGAAATGAATCGATGCTTCTAGTGGAATTATTTTGTTTTTTTTCATTATTTATTTGCAAACGGTAGGTCTCGGGTTTGAGACTTGGGAGCAGCCTCTCCATAAATGGGGGTAAGGCTAGCCGACATTTACCTCTCCCAGACCCTGCGTAAAGCGAGAGCCTTGTGCACTGGGTACGACATTATTTATTTGCAAACCTTTGTGTGGAATTTTTTTTTTTCTTACTTTGTTTTTTTCTTTAATAGCATGCAGTTAGGAAAGATTTGGATGAATGATTGTTTTCTTTGTTTGTATTACCTTTTGAATGATGAATTTGGGTCATATTACCTTTGAATGATGAATTTAGATGATATTATCTTTTGAATGACTGGATTTGAATGAGAAATTGAGAATGAATGTTTATTTTACATAGTATTATTTTTTATACAATTATATGTATAATACAAACAACAACAACAACAACAACAAAGCCTTTTCCCACTAAGTGGGGTCGGCTAATGTATAATACATAAACATATATATTAAAAAAAAAAAAAAATTATTCCCGTAAGGCTTCGCCTCACGCCTAGGCCGGGCTTCGCCTCGGACGCCTCACCCACGCCTCACGCTTTTAATACATTGCTTCAGCTTCACATAATCTTGAGTGATTCCCATTTGACTTACCAAGCCACTAAGCCAAATTGCTTCCTTTCTAGCTTTGGCCAATGCAATACTCTGCCTGTGTGGTCGACAAAGCTGTAATTGGTTGCAGTAGTGCCCTCCATCTGATCCTGCGCATGTAAACACATAACCATAAGTTGACCTCTACATAATCGGCATCTACATATCCTAACACCCCTGCATTTTCTTTTTGCTTCTCAAACATAATCCTTTGTCACCAAGAACCCTTCAAAAAACCCAAAATCCACTTGATTGCATCCCAATGTTGCTTTCTTGGATTTGCCATGTATCTGGAAAGACTGGAAACGACATTGATTGCTTGAGCTATGTCGGGACGTGTGCATACCATTGCATACATGAGGCAGCCCACGACATTAGCACAAGGCACCTTCTCCATTACTTGTTGCTCTTCCTCGGATGTAGGACACTGTTACCCACTTAACCTGAAGTGAGCCGCAGAAGGAGTCGAGACTACCTTTGCTTCTTGCATGTTGAACTTCTCAAGAACCTTCTGAATATATTTGGCTTGTGATATCTAGATCCTTCCAGCGGTCCTATCTCTCTGAATTTCCATGCCAAGGATCTTTTGTGCAGCACCTAGATCCTTCATGTCAAACTCCTCGCTCAACATCTTCAAGTCTTGAATTCTAGACTTGTCTTGACAAGCAATTAGTATGTCATCCACATATAGCAATAGTAATATGATCATCCCATCTTGGAACACATGATATTACACGCAACAGTCATATAAACATCTTCTAAAATTGATTTTCAGCATGAAGGAATCAAACCTCTTGTACCACTGCCATGGAGACTGTTTCAGGCCATATAGGGACTTCCTTAGCTGACATACTGGGTTCTCTTTCCCATATTCAACAAACCCTTTAGATCCCCATGAAGAAATGTTGTCTTCACATCCATCTGCTCAATCTCCATGACATGTTAAGCTGGCTTTGCTAAAAACAATCTGATAGAAGTATGCTTGACTACAGGTGAAAAGATCTCATCATAATCCACCCATCCCTTTTGTGAGTACCCCTTAGCCACGAGCCTTTCTTTGCAAGTATGGAACCATTCTCTTACAGCACACATGAAAAGTGCATCTGGTATCTAAAATCCAATTTGTGAAAGCCTTGGAGCCTGATGTTACTGAAAGAAGCTCCCTGTCACTCTCATGCTCGGTGACTGCACTAGCTGAACCCGAGCTTCCTTCCATCTTGGCTTTCTTCTCTTTCCAAATCTTGCAGTTCCTCTTCCAATGATTGGCTGAACCACATTCGAAGCACCCTTCCTTCGTTTCCTTTTTTCTTTTTGGATTTTGACCTACCTCTGTTGCCGGTTTTTTCTTCCTTTGTCTTATCCCGCCCCCTATCCTTGCCTTTGGCATAAAGGCCTTGAGAGCTTTCAGTTATATCATCCAGGAGAGCTTTCAGTTATATCATCCAGTTTAACATGCCTGAAGAGCTTGAATTACTACAAGCTTCAGGGACTCTTTTCTAAACATTAGAGTTGTTCGGAAGTGCTTGAAAGACGAAGATAGAGACCTCAGCAAGATGGTAGCCATATCATCATCTTTGTAAGTTTCCTCGACCTTCTGAAGATTAGCTATGCAATTCTGGAACTTGCATACGTGATCTTCAATATCACCTCCTTCTAGTCGAAGTCCGAATAGTTCATCATTTAGAAAAAGTTTATTGGACACGGTTTTACCCAAATAAACATTCTCCAACTTTTCCCATGCTTCCTGGGCAGTCATCTTTTCGGTGATGTGACCGAACTGATCTTGTGAGATGGATCTCGATGGAACTCTTGGCCTTCTTGAGAACCTTAGTCCATGCTGCTTCTGTCATGTTTTCCAGCTTCTCACCATCGAGTGCATCATCCAAATCCTGCTGTATCAGTACGTTCTTCATCGTCCTTTGCCAGTCCGTGAAGTCATCCTTGCCGTCAAAGGGCTTTAACGCAGGTCCTAGATCTGCATTCATCTTCCCTTTCGACATCGTAGAACACCTTGAACCTAGCTCTTGATACCAATTGTTGAAAAACGCTCACTAGACCTTATTCTTTAATGTAACGAACGACAATAGACTAAACTAGCAAATATAGAAAACTTAAAAACACACAAGAATTATACTGGTTTGGCAGAACTTTTGCCTACGTCTAGTTGTGATTTCTCTAGGTAGAGAAATCACCGCTCCTTTGATTAATAATAGAGATTACAGAACTTTTGCAAACCCTAGAACTAATCTCAAAACTCTTGGTTGTCTTTGGCTGTTTTTCTCTCTGGAAAATTAAGCCTTGCCACACCCTATTTATAGGCATAGGGTAGGCTTACATGTCCCAAGGCTGATTGAATTCCTATTTCTAAGTGGATTAGGAAATTACACTTATCCAAATCCAAATAGACTTCTAGAAATCCAAACCTAAATTGAATAAAGAAAATTGAAATTCTTTCCTAATCCCTCTAGGACGAGAATCGGTATACCTCTAATTTTCCTAAAACAAACCCAAACCGACTAGGACATATTTGACGAGCCAAAAATCCTAACAATAATCAACTGTTGACATGGTTAAACCGTTGATATTTGCATAATAGGATCATGTTGGATTCTTCAAGTTTATTCAAAGTACTTGTCCATTATTATTTTCAAATATATTGTTTTCTTGTCTAAACTTGTATGAAGTTCTCTAATGTGTGTGGTCACTGGAATCAAGGGAGTTACGTCATCGTAGTACAATGTGTGTATGAGTACTGAAAATTCACCACGGTGGATTTCCACATTTTAAGAAAAGAAATAGATGTTATATGCACATGTATATCTTCTTGGTTTATAATGCCACCACTTCCTCGTACAGATCAGTGGTGCATGGTTACTGTACAAGTCAAATAGATTAGGAGAAGGCTTCGTATCAGCAACACTAAAGGGGTTTGCTGTGCTTGATGATCGTGAGGGTACTGAACCAGAGTTTAGGTTGGCAGTAGGAAAGCCCGAGTATGTTGGTTCAAGTCCCCTAGATTTTGTGACTCATGATGGTGCTCGACAAATCTCCGGTGCACATGATACAGAAGTGAATGATTTCAAATTAGTTCCTACGATGCTCATTCTTGATGCAAAATTTTGTCAGCTGTCAACAGTTGTTTCTTTATGCATCCAAAGGCCACAACTGCTGGTTGCACTTGATTTTCTGCTGGGTGTTGTTGAGTTTTTTGTTCCTACAATCAGCAATACTCTTTCAAGTGAAGAAGTACAGAACTCCATCCATGGAATGGATGCAGTGATCTTGGATCAGTCAACTTACAAGCAACCCTCTACTGAATTTTCTCTTTCTCCTCTAAGGCCTTTAATAGCTGATGATGGAAGGCATGGTCATTTTGTTTATGATGGCAATGGTGGTACACTATATTTGAAAGATAAGCAGGGAGCTATTCTCTCCGGCCCTAGTACAGAGCCAATAATATATGTAGGAGACGGGAAGAGGTTGCAATTCACAAATGTTGTCATCAAGGTTATGCCATTACGATATATTTTTTTGTTTATCCGCATGCTAGTTCCCAAAAAAACTTCTATGATATTTAAATTACTAACGTGAGTTCTGTGGGTGTAGAATGGACTGTACCTAGATTCATGCATTTCTATGGGATCCAACAGTAGCTATTCAGCATTGAAGGAAGATCAGGTCTCCTTTGTGGGAGGGAATGAAGATTCAAATATGAATTCCTCAACAGAAAGTGTCAATGATGTGCCACCTCAAAGTATTGTGGCCGACAAGTCCACAGAGATTGTTATTGAGTTGCAGGTTTTTGCTCTGCTTTATTTCTTTTTGGCTTTTATTTTGCTATGCCCTTTGGAACTCGATGTTAGTCTCACTTCCCCCCCCCCCCCCCCCCCTGAAACTAGATTTTTGACAGACACATGTTTCTGTCATTTCTGGCAAAAGATCCATTAAGTCTCTTAAAATTGATTGAAGAAACAAACAACCCGGCAACTACCCCAACATAGCCCCCGCTCCACCCAACTTGACTTCTCTCCCCCTCTCCATCCATTACAATAGCCTTAGATAACCAAACGCAGCAAAGTGATATCCAAATTCTCAATTCAATATCAGAAAATAAAACGAGAACGAAAACAAACATTATATGGCACGTGATGAGATCTACTCCTGACCCAACTCAACCCCAATCAAAGCTTCTCTTTGTCCATCCTAATCAAACCTTAATAAACGTAATGATGGCACCAATTGATCCAAATCTGACCACCTCTTACAAAACCATCTCCCGACGAATTGACAGTCTCCTCCTCCTAATCTTCATCGGAAGTTTGCCACCTGTCTTCCTCAAGTTTTGGCATTTGAGAGTGAGAGAGTGACCTGTTAGTGCAGACATGAGGAAGGGAGGTTTTCTTCACCATCATTTGGGGTGGATGGGTACAGTTCTGGAATTGATTGATGGGCAGAGATGGTAGGTGGGGTTTAGTCACAGAGGAAGAGTAAGGGTGAGATCGTGAGAGGAAAATAATATTTTAGATATTTCTAATCTGTTATTTTTAAAATATTTTCATCTTTAAAATTTTTAAATTGTTTTTTATTATTGTTTGCACACATGGAAAACACATCATCAAATAATTGGAGCCCACTAAGCCACGTCAGAGGATTTTACAGATTTTTTTAACGAAGTTGACAGAATCAAGCAACTTGGGACGAAAATGGGGTTCCAAGGGGTTTAGGGACGCGTTTTTGCGTTTCAAAGGAAAAGTGCGATTAACATTGAGTTCCAGGGGGCTTAGGAAAAAATATGCCTTGCTTTTTCGCAATGTCGGGCCATACTCATTTTCTGGAACTGCTAACTTTATTTTGTAACTGAAATATTTCGCTGCAGTTGGTTGGTCCAGAGCTGACATTCTATAATACTTCTCAAGATGTTGGGGAATCACTTGTGCTCTCCAACCAACTTTTGCATGCACAGTTGGATGGATTCTGCAGGTCAAATTTCGTTTGATTATCATGCATGTTTAGACGCATGCAAATTTCACAGGATTTTCATGTTTACAAGTTTATGGATGTTTGATGTTATTTATCTTTTTTGCCATTTTTCCTGTAGCTAGAAATATTATTAGAAATAACTATGGATAGGACCTTGTTCTATTTCTCAAATGGGTCCCAAGGATTTCCCTTTACCTTCTGTCTCTTCTTTTTCCTTTTTTTTTGGGGGGGGGGGGGGTTTCTTCGGCGGCATCTTTCCGAAATAAAAAATTATCAAGAGATATTTACAATGGAATACTGCTCCATGAAATTTTCATGTTTAATTGACGCGTTATGAATTGGTGTAGTATTTGCTTGAACTTCATACAAATTTTTAATGCTTTAAAATTGATTTCTCTTGTTTCTGAAATGCATACAAATATATATATATATATATGTATATATATACACACACACACATATGCATACGAGTCTGCTAAGATTGCATCAGTTTCCATTTACTTTTGCATCAGTTTCCATGCTCTGAACGTTTAAACTATTACAGAAATGTAATGGAAACTTGACATTATACGTGCTCTTGCTGCCTCCAGGCTTGTTATGAAGGGTGATACCATGGAGATGAATGCAAATGTGCTTGGTTTAACTATGGAGAGTAATGGAATCACGATTCTGGAGCCTTTTGACGCCTCTGTGAAATATTCAAATGCTTCTGGAAAGACCAATATACATCTAAGTGTTTCAGATATATTTATGAATTTTTCATTCAGCATCCTCAGACTGTTTTTAGCAGTTGAAGAGGATATCTTGGCATTTTTAAGAACAACATCAAAGAAAATGACAGTGGTTTGCTCGCAGTTTGACAAAATTGGAACAATACGAGGTAGGCTACAGTCTTTTATTTGTTTATTTTTCTATATTGTGGGCCGAAGGATTTAACTTGCCTGTAGTTACATGCTGATACATATATCCTGCTTCCGTCACATTTTCAGATCCCTTCGGTGATCAAATATATACTTTCTGGAGGCCTCAAGCACCTACTGGTTTTGCAGTTCTTGGGGATTACCTGACACCATTGTTAGTAAAACGGCTTCTTTTGTTATTTATGGTTTTAGTGTCATATCTTAGTTGTACCTCATGGTGCTCTTTAAATATCAGAGTTATTAACAATATGAGGGTTTTCATTTATTAAAATTTTGAATGTTAATAATACCATTTTCTTATGACAGGGACAAGCCGCCTACAAAAGCAGTTCTTGCTGTAAATACCAATTTTGCTAGAGTCAAGAAGCCCCTGTCTTTTAAGCTGATTTGGCCACCTTTACCTTCTGAGGGCTCGTCTGTTGATAGTGTAAATGATTCTGATTCACTACCAAATGATGTCCTTTCTGACGGAGCTAGTTGTTCCATTTGGTTCCCTGAAGCACCTAAGGGATATGTTACATTGGGCTGTGTAGTTTCCCCTGGAAGAACACAGCCACCACTGTCTTCTGCTTTCTGTATCTTGGCTTCTTTAGTTTCTTCTTCTTCCTTAAGGGATTGCATTGCAATCAGTACCAACAATCCGTATGTCGTGCTTTCAAACTCTCTCATTTTTAATAATTTCAGATTGCACTAACATTGCCAATAGTTTACACTAAGGTTCCAAAGTTCCAAATTTGGCAAGACTTAAACATATTTGATGGTTTGTAATATAAACTTTAGTAGAATTTTTTTGTCTGGTAAACAAACTTTAGTAGATTTTTTTTGTCTGGTAAACAAAATTTAGTAGATTTTATCCACGAAAAAGGTGGATCATAGTTTTTTCTTCCTCTTCTAAAGAGTAATCATAAAGTCAGATAAATTCTTATAATATAGTTCAATTCATGTCTGTTCCATATGGAAGAGGTACTGGAATATATTTTTATTGGATTCAAACTTTTAACGCTCTATCATGACTCTCTTATTAGATTTGGGGGCTATCCAAATTCTCTTCCTGGGAATCTGACAAATATTATGTTAGATCTCCCACTAGGTCGGCCTGTTTACATTGATAAGAAATGATTGGATTGTGATTTTTTTATTCCATTTTAAATTGCAGATATCAGTCAACTTTAGCATTCTGGCGTGTGGATAATTCTGTTGGCACCTTTTTGCCAGCAGGTCCAAATATGTCTAGTGTAATGGGTACAGCCTATGATTTGCGTCACATGATATTTGGATTTTCAGAAGCATCTGAAAAATCATCTAATCGTTTCACTGTCCAAGATACTTCTTCTCAACGTCATGATGTCCAATCAGAAAGGTTGGCAACCGTAAACTCTGGGCCGCATTATGAAGCTGTAGCTAGTTTCCAATTGATATGGTGGAATCAGGGCTCAAACTCAAGGAAGAAACTGTCTATATGGCGTCCAGTTGTCCCGCATGGGATGGTATATTTTGGTGATATTGCAATCAACGGGTATATGATAATGGTGTTCATGGATATCTTATCTATATTACTTTATGCTTATGTGTATGTCTTTTTCTGTTGTATCTTAAGTAACATAAGTTTGGTGGTTACTAAACATAGGTACGAGCCCCCAAATACCTGCATTGTTCTTCATGAAACAGGAGATGACGGGATCTTCAAAGCCCCTCTTGATTTCCAGCTTGTTGGGCAAGTTAAGAAACAGTGGGGAATGGAGAGTATATCTTTCTGGCTTCCTCAGGCTCCTCCAGGGTTTGTTTCCCTTGGTTGTATTGCATGCAAGGGAACACCAAAACAATCTGATTTCAGCTCATTAAGATGCATGCGCAGTGATATAGTAGCTGGAGATCAATTTTCAGAGGAAAGTGTATGGGATACATCTGATGCGAAGCATACAAGAGTATCTTTTAGTATCTGGTCAGCTGGCAATGAGTTGGGGACCTTTATAGTTCGTGGTGGGTTCAAAAAACCTCCAAGAAGGTTTGCTTTAAAGCTGGCCGAGTCAAATGTGCCAAGTGGTTCAGATGATACTGTAATTGATGCAGAATTCAGAACTTTTTCTGCTGCACTTTTTGATGACTATGGTGGCTTGGTAAGAATTCATACTAAAATAGCACATATGGAGTATGAAATATAGTAATGTGTAATTGAATAATGAAGTATGAGAAGTATGATTAGGGAACCTTTCTTCTTCCAAATCTTAATACAAACTTTTTTTCTGTATGTGTCAATTATCCATCCGTGATAAGTGATAACTGGACGCTATATTTCTAAATTAATAAATATGAGCCAAGCTCAACGAATGAATGGGCCTCCAATCATATTAGCAATATTGTGCCAAGGAATTGAGAAAACTTGCCTCTTATGTACAATTCTGTTATGTTCATAAAGTTTAACCTTATGTACAATAATGGTATGCTCTTGGCTGAGTTGGCTTTATTTATAATAACTTCTTACGCTGTATTTAATTATTTAAGATCAAAAGTACATAATATTTAGCTTTGGTGGTTGTTATATTTAAAGCTCAAGTTTCTTTTACTTTAATTTTCTGTTAGTTACAACTATTTGTCTAATGATTTTGTCTCATGGAATATGACAGATGGTTCCATTGTTTAATGTCTCTTTAAGTGGAATTGGGTTCAGTTTACATGGAAGAACCGACTACTTGAATTCTACTGTGAGCTTCTCTTTGGCCGCTAGATCATATAACGATAAGTATGAAGTTTGGGAACCCCTTGTTGAGCCAGTAGATGGGTTCTTAAGGTAATTTTCTGTTCTACCTCAATATTAAAAAATTCTAGGAAAATATATAGGATGCATTAGGTAGCTTATCAGTTCTGAATTCATTATTTAAAAGGAGTCCATGTGGAACCTAGAAAGCTAGAAAAGTCGAACATACATAGTGGGTGGCATGGAAAAAAAATTGGAAATTTTGAAGGGATCAAGTCAAGTAAAGGGCCATGGGATCTCAAGGTTATGGATCTTTTTGTGGGTGTAGTCAATGGTTGTGGGTTATGACTCATGAGGGATTATTCATTGAAGACTTTGTATCCCGCCCTAATTATACCAGATATCACAGTATGGGCGTTGGTACATGTTTTGGTCATTGTTGACCATGCTCGGATTTAAAATATGTTAAATGATGCTGTCAATGATTGTGGGTTATGACTCGTGAGGGATAATTCATTGAAGACTTTGTATCCCGCCCTAATTATACCAGATATCACAGTATGGTCAGTTCAATAGTAACTTTCATGGAAAATGCTCATCTACATTCTCCAAAAGCTTAAGTTGGTGGTGAACTGTCCAACTGTGTATGTCAGGCTTATACACTCGCCCACGAGGAGCCCGTACTGCGCCTGGAGAGCTAGACATATGGACAAACAGAGAAACATATAGGTGCAGGACCTGACTCACCGCGCACCACGAAAACCAACAAAGAAATTGGGAATGGAGATCAAACTTAGAACCTCTTGAAAACATGAGTTTGATACACAAAATTTCTGACTTTGATACGCAAAACGTCAGGAATCTTCTATGCCAAAAACATAAGATGTTATGGAAATGAGCCAAAAATGTACCATTCTTGCTGCTAGTTGAAGGTGTTTGGTATTTGTGTACTTTAGGTGATGATAATCGAAATGCAATTATATCTAATCTAATGGATAATGTAGAGTAGAGAAGAAATAGAAAAGTCAAAAGTGTTTCTAGATTTGGTGCTTAGGAAGTTTCCACTAGTTGAAAGGTTAAAGAATAGATCTTATATCTCATCTAGTGTTTTTCTTTCTGGCTTCATTTTCCATCTTTTTTGGGGTGAAACTTTGTATTCCTTTTCCTCATCACCTATAACTCAATTCTGCTCATATTCGGTTAAAATTTCACTTTGGAAACATCCGTAGTTATTTATTAATATTGGCCCACATACAGGTACCAATATGATCCTACTGCTACATCTACAGCTTCCCAGTTACGCCTTACCTGTACCAGGGATCTGAACTTGAATGTTTCTGTATCTAACGCTAATATGATTATTCAAGCTTATGCAAGCTGGAACAGTCTTATTCATGTGCACGAATATGATGGAAAAAGAGTGAGTTTCTGCTGCCTCCATCACTAAAAGAAGTTTTTCTTGTACACCCTTTCTCCTGTCAGCATATAACGGTTATTGCTTACAGTTCACCTTTTTTTTTCTTTTAACATGACATCGAGTAGGAAGTATCCTCTCCAACAGATGGTGGAAGATCTGCTATTGACGCACATCACAAGAGAAACTACAATATAATGCCACAAAACAAACTTGGTCAGGATATCTTTGTTCGAGCTACAGAATTAAGGGGACTCGCAACCATAATTAAGATGCCGTCTGGGGATATGAGGCCCGTGAAAGTTCCTGTTTCCAAGAATATGCTGGACTCTCACTTGCAAGGAAAACTTTTCCGTAAAGTTAGAACAATGGTTACCCTTATCATAGTGGACGGGCAGGTATACTCTCATTCCTCATAAAAATAAATTTCTTATGATTCCTTCCATTTGTTCTTCTCTTTTCCAGTGGATATCTTGACCAGTTTTTTTGGCTTATTGTTAGTTATTGTCTTTGTTGTAATAAAAAAGTTTCTTTCTTACAGAATAAACAAATAAATTTGCTTACACTTCCTTCTATTTATTTTATAATAAAAAATGTATGAATTTCATGAAATTAGCTATGTGTGTGTTTGTATTAGATAGTGACATGGGTTTCCGTATCTTGACTACTCAAATTTATCTGCAATTTCAGTTTCCACAGGTTGGAGGGTTAACATCCCCCCAGTATACCGTAGCAATTCGCCTTAGTCCTGACCCGAATCTCCCTAGTGGATCACTGAGCCATCAACAAAGTGCACGTACTTGCGGAAGCAGCTCAGATCACTTGTCTTCAGAGCTTGAGTTGGTCAAGTGGAATGAAATTTTTTTCTTTAAAGTCGACAATCCAGTATGTAGAATGTTTTTCTTTTTAGCACGTTTTTCCAATTAATTAACTGCTTTGCTTCTGCATGTATGATAGGTCTTTGCACATTGATTTTCACATCTGTTATTACTGAACTTTGATTTTACGTTTCTACCAAAAGGATGATTACTGGACATTTAATGGATAATTATTCCTGTGCTATGAAATTTGTGTAACATCTTTTAATTAAAATGTAGTTTTGGGACATGCTAAGTGAATTTTCTAATCTGTCACTTACTGAATGTTGGCTTCATACATTTCAAATGATAGATAGTAATCCTGCTTATAGATGTATATAATTCATTAAAACAGTATAAACCATTTTGTTTATTTTCATATATCATTGTTTGGATGTTGTATGAACATATAAGTAATCTTCTTGGTTATCCCATTCAAGCCATTCCATCCAAATTTGTGCAGGACTACTACTCAGTGCAATTAATTGTGACGGAACTGGGAAAAGGTAGTTCGTTTATTCTTTATTTGATCTGTCACCGCCTGGATTTGTTATTTAATAGGATGCCTTTTCTCTATTGTATTGAAACTCTCATTGTCATCATGATAACAAAAATGGCAACTAAAGATAGTATTTCAGGTTTCATTGCACCACCTCTATCCTACTCACTGTCCTCATTTAAAAAGTGTAAATGTATGCTATAGTTTGTTTTGTTTAGTTCCTCTGTTATGCATGCTATTTTTCAACTTTGACCTAAATATATTAAGTATTTTCTGTGAAGTAAATTAATTTTCTGCTCTCATTAAATTGTTTTTAATTCTGTTGTACTTAAGAACTACGCATTCTTGTCTGTCAAACTATCAATTTTGGGCAAGACGGGTTTAACTTTTCATTTTTGATTTTAGGGGTCCCTCTTGGATTATTTTCAACCCCTTTAAAGAGGATTGCGGGGATCGTCCATGATAATTCTTACCCACATGATAGCGTGAACAAATGGACCTGGGTTGAATTATCCAAAACAGAATCTACGGTAGAGGCCACATTCATGTTTTAGAAATATCTTTTTTTCTTATTGTATCTGTTTTATGTCAGAACATGTACCTTGTTCTAGGGATAGAAATTTATCAAGAGTTTACTGACAAGTAGATCAACCTTGTAATATTTACGTGAGTTGTGATTCAGGGATATAATGGTGAAAAGTCGTGTGGCAAAATCAGATGTTCAGTGCTGTTGTCACCGACATCTGAAGCTGAGATAAGTGGTCAAACCGATGACAGTGGCAGAAAATCTGGTTTTATTCAGATCAGTCCAAGCAGGGAAGGGCCTTGGACTACAGTGAGGTTAAATTATGCTGCACCAGCTGCTTGTTGGAGGTTAGGGAATGACGTTGTTGCTAGTGAAGTACATGTGAATGATGGCAATCGATATGTGGATATTAGGTCTCTTGTTTCCGTACGTAACAGTACGGATTTTGAACTTGATTTGTGCCTTGTACCTAAAGTTTCCATGGAAGATACCACTCTAAAAAACAAGGCTAGTACCCTTGAAGGTCAAATACAATTTAAGAAACTTCAGACTGATGAGTTCTTTGAAACTGAAAAATACAGCCCTGGTACTGGTTGGATTGGCAACATTGCTCAACCAAGCCAAGATATCATTGAAAGTGGAGGATCTCATCAGGTAAAGATATTTGTTGATGTTCTTGGCATGTGCATGTGTTGATTACTTGTGTAGGTTTAACCTTGAATTTAAATCTCTCCGACTGAAGCTTTACATGATTAGCTTTATGGTTCATGTTGATTTTCATAGTTTTGTTGTATATTACTTTTATTACATATTCTCATCCAAAATTGGTAGCTACAGTGTCCCTAAATATATCATTATATGGATTAAAGGGTACACTTTTATTCTTTTGTTACGACTGACGATATGAGAACATTTATAAAAAGAGAAATTAATGCGATGTAACTATTTATAAAACTTGTAAAACCTCCTCCCCCATCTTGTGTCACACCCCAATGTAGATATTCGCTCAAAATCGGCATGCTGACATCTGAACATCAGAGCCTGACGGAAAAGTAAATTAACAAGGTTCTACTTTAACTGAATCACATCATAAATATCAAAATAAACAGGAGTAAACCCTAACGCTCCAACACAGCCCAGTACTGCTACACTCATAGACCTCTAACTTAAGGATACCTGATCACCTGGAAAACAAACCCCTGTACCGTGGAATGGTATACTGGGTTGTTGTTTTATACATTTACTCAAGTAGTAACCAAAACTACAAATCTACAAAGTTTAGCCTTCTGCGAAAAACATCCTCGGTGAACTACACTTTCTTGGTCAAGGCCACTCCAATCTAGAAGAAACCCACTCACATCTTTGTATGACACAGACTGATGTGAAGGTGACGGTGCAGAGAGTCTTCCTTTTTGAGGCTCAGCTTTCTTTTTGTTTCTTTTTTTCGGATGAGAAGTAACAAATGTTTGTGACTATTGGCTGTATTTTAATTTAGGGGATGATTAAGCTTTTTATTTTTAATTTTTTAATTTTTTTATTAGACAGGTTTGAATACTAATTCTGGAGCTCTTAGATTGTTTCTGATTACTGTCAGTAATGCAGGGAGTTCCGGCAGTTGAGTTACCACTGGGCTGGGAATGGGTTGATGATTGGCATTTGGATATAGAATCTGTTCACACTGCTGATGGTTGGGTTTATGCTCCAGATGTTGAGAGTTTAAAATGGCCCGAGTCATTTGATCCATTAAGATCTGCAAACTGTGCAAGGCAAAGGAGATGGATCAGGAATAGAAAACAAAATGATACACATCAGGAAATATCTATTGGACTTTTGAAACCTGGAGATACGGTATCTCTTCCTCTATATGGGTTAACACAACCTGAAATGTACGTATTGTGTTTGAGGCCCTCTCTCTGCATTAGTAGTGAGTATTCTTGGAGTTCAGTGGTGGATGGGTCTGAACAAACAGAGGATTCTGGTAAGTCAAAATTATGCTCTGGGATAAGTGTGTCTTCTCTCACTGAGTCCGAGGAACTGTTATATTGCACTCAGATAAGTGGTAGTTCTTCAAGTTCTCATAAGTTGTGGTTTTGTATGAGTGTACAAGCGACAGAGATTGCCAAAGATATTCATTCTGATCCTATCCAGGATTGGACTCTTGTAATCAAGTCCCCGCTATTTATCTCCAATTTTCTTCCACTTGCAGCTGAATATTCTGTTTTTGAGATGCAAGATAGTGGCAACTTTTTTGTTTGCTCGAGAGGAGTATTATTTTCAGGAAAAAGTGTCAATGTTTATAGTGCTGACATAAGAAGCCCTTTGTTCCTTTCACTGCTTCCGCAAAGAGGGTGGCTGCCTATACATGTGAGCTTTAAGACCAAACTAGTCCTTTTTTTTTTCTTTTGTATAATTCGATTTTTGGCATAATGTTTTTTTAATAAAATCCCACGCTTTCATTTATTTCTTTTGCAGGAAGCTGTTCTTTTTTCCCATCCTCATGAAGTTCCACCGAAAACTATAAGTTTGAGAAGTTCGATATCTGGAAGGTTTCAAATAATCTGCATCATAAATTATATTGTGTATCTTAACCTTTACATTGCTTGAAGTGCATTTCTTTTATAGTCTGATAGTTCCATGGTAATTGTTTCTGCAGGATTGTTCAAATTGTTCTTGAACAGAATTCTGACAAAGAACGGCCACTGCAAGCTAAGATCATTAGGCTGTATGCTCCTTATTGGTATTCAATTTCTCGGTGTCCCCCTCTCAAACTTAGGCTTCTAGATATCAAAGGAAAGAAACATATGCAAAAGGTTGGTAATCCATTTCGTTCTACAAAGGACAATGAAACTATCCTGGAGGAAATAACTGAAGAGGAAATATATGAAGGTCATACAATTGCTTCGTCTTTGAAATTTAAATTGTTGGGCCTTGCGTTGTCCATTGATCAATCTGGACATGAGGAATTTGGACCTGTCAAAGATCTTTCTCCCCTTGATGACACGGTAGATGTCTATGTCAGTTTTATATTGATCCATTATTGGTCAAGAAATCCTGTTGAGATTTTCTCTTTCCTTCTTTTTTAGGATGGGTCTTTGGATCTCTATGCTCATGATGGTGAAGGCAGTTGTATGCGGATTTTTATTACAACAAAACCATGCCTATATCAGTCTGTTCCCACAAAGGTAAATTTAATTATTAGAGATTCTAATAAATCTTAAGATTGGTTATTGACCCTTTTTCCCTCTTTCCAGGTAATTTCTGTCCGACCATATATGACTTTTACCAATAGACTTGGTCGGGACATATCCATTAAGTTATGCAGTGAGGATGAACCAAAGATCCTTCGAGCATCTGATGCAACGGTCTCATTTGTACATCGTGAGTCAGAAGGACATGATAAACTTCAGGTTAGTGGAGTGTATATTGTAATATCATTATCTTTATAGAAACATATGTACCAATGGTCCTTGTATTTGTATCCGTTGTTTTGGAAAATCAGGGACATGTGACCCCAGAGTCCCTGACATGTCCTATGTGATAAAAGTTATGAATTATAGTATAAAATATGTCATATTTGGAGAAGCAAAAGCTACATGAAAGCCAGATAGATTAATTTAGGCTTCGTTTGGTCGTATCCTGCCCGAACTAGAACCTTTTCTTTAGGAATCATGCTGGACGTTTTTTGTTTCGGTTTACATAGATGAATGTCCGAGCTTTCATTTTATGCATTCTGAAAAATTTATTTCTTTCTTTTGGTTCCATTGTTAGGTTCGACTAGAAAATACCGACTGGTCATTCCCTGTTCAAATTGTAAAGGAGGACACCATTTCCCTTGTTTTGAGGAAGCATGATGGTACTCGGACATTTTTAAGAACAGAGATTCGGGGCTATGAAGAAGGTTCACGATTCACCGTTGTATTCTGCCTCGGATCAACCAGTGGTCCCATCAGGTACTTGCATCATGTGCTGGTAAATATTGTATATGGGCTAGGATGTATGGTGTGTATTATGGATCCTAACCCTATATATATGCATACATTTATATTCTCATGTTTTGGTTATGTGCTGATAAATCTTATATATATATATATACAGATTGCTTAAGAAAAGGGATCCCCATTTTTTGAAAAAAATGGGGATTAGGTGTGGGGCCCACTCCACATCGAATTTCAACGATCCGAACCGTCTATTTTGTTAGTCTCGATTCATAGATCATCCTTGCAAAATATTAGCTAAATCGGAAATGTTTAAGACATCTAATTGGGTTCAAGGAAATGAACGAATACTTTGTTATATAAGAAAAAATAAAATTTGATCTTGATAATTAAATAGGCAAACGGTTTCGGATTGAATTGAATTTTTGCAAGGATGATCTATGAATCGAGACTAACAAAATAGACGGTTCGGATCGTTAAAATTCGATGTGGAGTGGGCCCTACACCTAATCCCCATTTTTTTCAAAAAATGGGGATCCCTTCCCTTAAGCAATCTGTATATATATATATATATATATATATATATATATATACATATATATGGGTTAGAAGTATGGTGTGTATTATATATATCCCCGGATCCTAACCCTATATATGTGCATAGTTGCATACATATACATTCTCTTTGCAGGATGTACGGTATGTATTAAGGAACAGACATGTATGGGTATTGTCAAAATGTTGGCTAGAAGGCTATCGATCAATGAAATATGACCGAAAAGATCGCCAAATGGTCAAACGATTTAGGATTTGGCTGATTTCCTTTAGTGATTTAGAAACTGGACTATTCAAATTATTGACCTCCCAATGATCCCTTTCAACCATTTAACTATGGTGATCCCTCTTAAGGAGGTTGACATGCATACATGCACATTGATGTACACACACCTATTCACCGCCCCATTCTTAAGTTTTAAGGATCACTCTGCACTCCACAGTGTGATCAAGTGATCCGAAGTTTAGTTTTTCGATCCCCGCTCGGGGATAAGCCCTTGCAAAAACTCATATAAGTCGAAAATTGTTACACTATTTGATTATCACAATGAAATGTCGTAGTGTTATCAGACACATTGTGCTAGTTTATTTGTTGTGTTGTAGTTAGATGGCTAAATGATTTGCGATTTCGTTGAATTTTTAGCGGTGATGGTTGGGCCCACTTGAGATCTGTTTTAGTCAATAGCAAAAGGGCATCTCTTTTAAGAAAAGGGTCGTGTGTGTGATTGTGTTGTGTGATTGTGTGTATATATATACACACACATATATATATATGTGTGTGTGTGAGAGAAAGAGAAAGAGAGGTAACTTAACCTTTTAAAGCTTCATTTGAGCAGAATTGAGAACAGAACAGTCAGTAAAACAATTAGAATTCGCCAGTCTGCTATCGGTGAGGATGCCTGGATTCGCCTAGGGCCTCTTTCAACTACAAATTTTTCTTGGGAAGACCCTTATGGCCAAAAAATCATGGAAGCAAAGGTTGACAGTGCTACAATTGGGCCTTGGGAACTTGATTTGGAAAGGACCGGGATATGTTATGAAGATGAGGGACTTGAATTACAATTTTATGTTATGGAAGTTGGTGATATCAAGGTAGCTAGGTTCACAGACACCACAACTTCTGGGACAAGTTTGGATTTGCAAATTGCTGGAAATTGGAGGCATTCTCAAATGCAAAACACCATTCAAAGTAATAGTGCCTCGCCTGTTGAGCTTATAATTGAGTTTGGAATTGTAGGGATCTCTATTGTTGACCATAGACCAAAAGAGGTCTCCTACTTTTATTTTGAGAGAGTCTTCGTATCATATTCGACCGGTTATGATGGTGGTACAACAACCAGGTAAGAGAAGAACCTTCGTATACTCCTATATCATTTTCTTAAGGATGTCTTTCAGCTGTAATGTTATGTGAAGTTCTGAACTTTCAACTATTCTTATCACTCATTTATCTTATGCATTGAGCTATTAATGACATTAATTAATGAGGACTAGTGATTTGTATTCACCTCACTTACGAAACCGTTAAAACATACTAGAACTATGAAGCAGTTTAAAAGAATTGTTTCACTTGCATGCCTAAAAATAATTGTATGAATTGCCTATTTTTAGTATGTATAAATCGAGGACCAGTTTGGTATTGTCATGACTATTAAATAGAAGTAAAACCACTGAATATTTGGTGAATTATAGCTGTAAAGGTGGTGTTGTGAGTATGGAAGTTTGAATTAAAAGACCTAAAATAAGTTTTCATTCAAATTTCCTGCAAACCAAGTTCTAGGGTTTATATTCAATAAAGTTATTGTAGACTAAATTCTGGCCTGTGAAAGCAACTGTTGCTTCTTAATTTTCTGTCAGGAGACTCAGAACCCAAGTTCTTTAAGCTAAACACTGTAGTTTGACCTTACAAAACTCTCTGAATATGTGATTCGTTATCTGTGTCAAATGTTTACTATTGAATCACATTCATTCTAACTCCGTGTTTTCAGATCCATCCTCACTCCAATGTAGCTTTTCTTATTAAATAAGATGCTTTACAATTACACTTAACATTTGTGTCTCTCTGCTAGGTTCAAGCTCATACTGGGTCATCTGCAGTTGGACAACCAGCTCCCTCTAACAGTGATGCCAGTTCTGTTGGCTCCAGAAATGAACTCTGACATGCATTATCCAGTGTTCAAAACGACTATTACAATGCGCAATGATAATAGTGACGGCGTCCAGGTGTACCCTTATGTTTGTATACGGGTAAAGCCTTTTTACATGATGCCTAAAATGTATGTTATCAGTCGTAACAGTGAGAAGTACCTAAGCTCTGATCAAAATTTGTGATGACATGATAGGTAACCGATAAGAGTTGGAGGCTTAATATTCACGAACCGATAGTTTGGGCTTTGGTGGATTTCTACAATAATCTACAGTTAGATCGTTTGCCTAAAAGTCCTAGTGTCACAGTAGTTGATCCGGAAATACGCATTGAGTAAGTATCACAACTTCTGCTTGTGTGCAGAAAACTGCAATTCATTGGATTTGCACCAATATAGTTATGAGCGCTGAAGAGAGCTGTTTTTCCTTCACCAAACAAAAAAGAAATTGTAAAGGGGGAAAAATTGACCACCACTGCTTTGTCCTTATTTGGCGGTTAAGCTCATATTCTAAGGCATTTGGCCTTCTTTTCATTAATCAAATATGGTTCATATGTTATCTGCAATAGCATTTATTCTGTTTCCTTTCTTTTAATATTAGCCATATGAGACTTACATAGAAGTTTTATAATTTAGAAAAGATATAAGTAAACATTGATACCTTACAAATTCCATCCCCCTTACCCGTTGGGTGCTCTTTCTCTCTCTCTCTCTCTCCCCTCATGTTCCCGTAATATTATCACCCAAATATTTGAATTAGTGGCGGTATTTTGGAGTTGTATGTGTGGGACGTTGCAGAAGGCCTGCAAACTTTGCAAGTGTCCACTGTTAGGGAAATATGAGTTGTGAACTATCAGGATTAAATTTGTAACTTGATTTTGGGATAATAGTTCTATTTCCTTAACTCTCTTTTTTCTGTTTTTCTTTCCTTTCTTTTCAGCCAAATAGATGTTTCAGAAGTTAGGCTGAAGGTGTCATTGGAAACAGCACCAGCCCAAAGACCTCATGGGGTTCTAGGAGTGTGGAGCCCCATACTATCAGCTGTCGGAAGTGCATTCAAGATTCAGGTGAGCCCCATACCTTGTCTGGATGTTTAAATATGTTTTATCTGCAAAATAGTATCACTATTCGTTTTATTTTGATGGGTGGTTCTCTATTCAGATGCTATGATTTTGCTCTCCAGTCTCTCAAACTTATAAATAGTCTTCATATGTAAACTACAGAACATATTTCCAATCCATCATAATATTGAGATGAGGCTATAGTCATCACAGTAATATGTCGTTGCTGCAGGTGCATTTGAGAAGGGTGATGCACAAAGACAGATTCATGCGGAAAAGTTCCATTGTTTCTGCCATTGGTCACCGTATTTGGAGAGATCTGATCCATAATCCTTTACATTTGATATTTTCAGTCGATGTACTTGGTATGACAAGTTCAACATTGGCTTCTCTTAGTAAAGGGTTTGCTGAGCTGTCAACTGATGGACAATTTCAGCAACTGCGTTCGAAGCAGGTAAGGTTTCCATATTAACCAAGAAATAAAAATTAGTAATGCAATGTTTTGACGAAAGGCTGTTTTTGAAATGGTTTCAGGTGACGTCAAGGAGAGTAACTGGGGTGGGTGATGGAATTATGCAAGGTACAGAAGCACTTGTGCAAGGTGTTGCCTTTGGGGTATCTGGAGTGGTGAATAAGCCTGTAGAGAGCGCAAGACAAGATGGTGTTTTAGGACTAATTCATGGGCTTGGGCGTGCTTGTCTAGGAGTGATAGTGCAACCAGTCAGTGGGGCATTGGACTTCTTGTCATTGACTGTTGATGGAATTGGAGCAAGTTGTTCCAAATGTTTAGAGGTTTTCAATAGCAAGACAACCTTCCAGAGAATTAGAAATCCCCGAGCAATCCATGCTGATGCTGTGCTTAGAGAATATTGTGAGAGAGAAGCTGTTGGGCAGGTAAATTTTTACTTAAATTCAGGATCAAATAAACTATTTGCTTTGGTTTTCCTGGAAGTGTGAGTGAGTAGGATACAGGATGCATAAGGGGATGGTAAAAGATTCAGTTTTGTGATTTTAAGTCTTCATTTCAATTGGCACAATGCTGAGATTCTTGACATACACATATCAAATACGAATCAAAAGTATATGTTATTTATTAGCCTTCTACTACAAATGTTTGTGAGGCTAGGGGTAATTTTGTTTGACACTGTCACATTCCTCACACCAAAAAGTCGTCGCTATTATCTTAATGTATAAGTCTTATTTATTTATTTTTTACTTTCTTTGTTTCTTTTTGGCAGATGATTTTATACCTTGCAGAAGCACATCGGCACTTTGGTTGTACTGAAATATTCAAGGAGCCATCAAAGTTTGCTTTGTCTGACTATTATGAAGATCATTATGTTGTGCCTTACCGACGGATTGTTTTAGTGACGAATAAGCGAGTCATGCTGCTTCAGGTTAGTCAAGTGGTCTTGCAATAGCTGTACTGTGCCCAATGTTTTTTTAAAGCTTGACATTCAATCTTTTTTCTTTGCTTCCTAGTGTTTGGCTCCAGATAAAATGGATAAGAAACCTTGCAAGATCATGTGGGATGTACCTTGGGAAGAGCTCATGGCTGTGGAGTTGGCAAAAGCAGGCTGCAATCAACCATCTCACTTGATCCTCCACCTTAAAAATTTTAGGAGATCAGAAAATTTTGTTCGGGTGATAAAGTGCATTGTTGAAGAAGTTCCGGGAAATGAACCCCAAGCTGTTAGGATCTGTTCCATAGTACGTAAGATGTGGAAAGCATATCAGTCGGACATGAAAAGCCTAATGCTGAAGGTTAATACTGTACATGAAGATTAGTTCTTCTAAAAGGTAACATATACATAATTCTAATAGGATTCACCATTCTCAGGTTCCATCAAGGCAGCGACATGTGTATTTTTCCTGGTCTGAAGCTGATGGGAGAGAGCACTGTATACAGAACAAGGCAATTACTAGGCTGAGAGAGCTTCCATCATACAATTCTGCATTGAATGATAGATTTGTTAAACACAATATCAACTTTTCTAAGATTTGGAGCAGCGAACAAGAATCCAGAAGTCGATGCACGTTGTGCAGAAAACAGGTGATTTATTGTTCACGTTACCTTGTTTCCATTTTTAGTACTTTCTTGTTATCTGGTCAAGATTTGGCAGCTTATGGTTTTGTAGTCTCAGATGAATAACTGTTTTATATATTTAGGTTCCCGAAGATGATGTAATATGTAGCATTTGGAGACCCATCTGTCCTGACGGGTAATTATGATCGATTTTCTACTTTCTATTTTTCTTGAAAACATTAATGTTCATTGCATTTTATATTTTGGTCTCCGACTTCAAATGCATCTTTCTATGTATCAATCAAAGAGCCTATAAATTCACGTGAATGCTCTGTTGCATCAGTAAGAGGCGCTGTTTCTTTTTCTTTTTTTCCTAAAATATTTATCTGCAATGTTGACATTTACTGTAAAAAAAAACCGCAAATTTCTACCAAGACATGATTAGCTAGGATACTTTTAAAGGCTATTTGTTATTGAACTTCATTAAGTTGCAGAAGCACTGTCACATTCTTGCTCAACCTAAAGGGACCCACTGGCATGTTGAAAAGTGCTGTTCCTAGACGTTTCTCTAGCTGAGCTAAAGCTTATGGTATATCGCTGGTTTAATGCCCTACCCTTAGGGCTCCATCCTATTCTCCCCCAATCAAGGGAGAAAAAGTTGAGAAACAACGAAAATGGCCATATATGGTTCTCTTTAGCCTTTTATATAATGTGATTTACAGAAAAGAAAAACATGTCTCAAGTGTTTCTGCTAAGATGAAAATATTTTTTTATACCCCATATACTAATGAAAGTAGAACCGTGCTTCAATTCTCTTATTAGTTCAACATTTCAGTCTCCTGAAATTATGCATTTCACTACGAGATGCTACTAACTTGCTCGTTGTCATTTTGAAAATTGATGAGTGGTTTTTATATTTTCAGCTATGTCTCAATTGGTGATATTGCTCACATTGGCAGCCATCCTCCAAACGTTGCTGCTGTTTATTGCAAGATTGACAGATTGTTTGCACTTCCAGTTGGTTATGACTTGGTAAGAAGTTATAATCACCAGTAGACTTATATCCTAGTTAAGTTAGTCTATGAGGATTAATAGAACTTTTTAGGTCGCATCTTTTTTTTTGTTACATCTGTGGTTTGCCTTAATGGCATGTCTCTCAATAAGCTCCTGAAAAATGGAGACGAATTGTTGAAGCTCAGTGTTTTCTTGTTCCTTCATACAAATTGTAGATATTGATGATCAACTTAATCATCATCAGGATTCAGGGGAAAGTTGTATGTTTTCTTTTCATATATAACAGGCAGATCACATGTGGAATAGTCAAGAGCGTTTCATTTTTATTACATAATAACGATTGGAATGAAAGTAGGGGATATTGGAATTGTCATCATAAACCATTCACTCATTTTCAAACTGCTTTTAAACCTTCTAATCTTGATCTAGCTCATGGTTAAGTTTGCAATTTTTGTCCTTCGTTCATATATTGATAACCTTCCTTTGTTCATATATTGATAACCTCCATACGTACATATGCAGGTATGGAGGAACTGCCGGGAGGACTATGCAGCACAGGTATCAATTTGGCATCCTCGGGCTCCAGAAGGATATGTGTCTCCCGGATGCATTGCTGTGCCTAGTTTTATTGAGCCAGAACTTGATATAGCATATTGTGTGGCTGAATCACTTGCTGAAGAGGCAGAATTCGAAGGGCAAAAGGTTTGGTCTGCTCCAGATTCTTACCCCTGGGCGTGTCACATTTATCAAGTCCAAAGCGACGCACTTCACCTTGTGGCTCTAAGGCAAACCAAGGAAGAATCTGGCTGGAAACCTATGAGGGTTATTAACGATCCTCGGCCTCTATTGGAATCACTAAAAGAGAACTGAAATGTGAGTTTATATTGTAAAGGCCTTTTCCAAATTTTGCTGGTTAGAAAAGGGCTCTAAGGGCTCTATCATGCATACAAAATTCCGTCCTTTTACAATGCTTGCTGTATAACATATCGTCTCTCGTATAGCGTTGGATGCAATTTGTATCACCATTGTTGATGTTTTGCTCAAGGTGCTAATTATAGATCAACAGATTGTGTGTGTAATTTCATTGTGGTAATTAGAATCATCGCCTGGGAACCAAATATCGTGTGACTGCGATTGGATTCTGGCAAGTCAAATGAAAAATTTATACTTATATGCAGGTCTGGGCTCTGGCCTTACCCTTTTTTCTCTGCTTATTTTTCAAGTGAATGAGCAATTCTCTCTCTATACAAAAACGAATGTGGGAGAATAAACTATCAATTTAGACCTGTCGTGTAATGTGGTTTTACAATAGTACAACTAGCGTTATTCAAACTCACACCGTGGTGCAAGGATAACATTCCTCTCCATCAGGGCCGCTTGCGTATAACTAGCATTATTCATCAATCCTACGTACTACACTGTTTTGTTAGCCCATTATTTGTTTCATTATTTTGTTCCATCACAAGCTTTTGTGGGGTGTGATCAGTGATCAGTCTTTTAAATCGGATGAAATATATGGTGGAAACCTACTGGCTGCTTCAACTAGAATGCACACCTTCATTGTGAAGGCAACTTGGTAGTCAAAGTTTTATGGAGTTAAGCTCTAATCCAACCGTTTATTTATCGAAAAGTTAAATCGAGATGCCAACTCAGTAACTAATTTTTTTGGTAAATCAACGACCGGCTATAGTTTACCTCCAACTCTGCGGCCACTACTAGATATTCACAGGTCAGGTGTATTCAATGTGTGTTTCAATCCTCAAGTAGCATCTTTTGAAAGAAAAATAACCAAAAGTCTCTAAAAAATATTTTCTTTTATTTTACTCTAATTTTTTTTATAAAATTGTTATCACATATTTACAAATTTAATTTACAATTGCGTAGATTTTCACAGACACAATGAATAAATAAATGATTCTGGTTCTCTGGGTTTGTTATTGCACAACGGGCAAATATCTTTGATTGTATTAATGAATTTATGAATTCTCAGCTCCATTTTGGCATTGTCATTAACAATTGGGAAGCCAAATTTAACGAGGACCTCTCTAATATAATCCCAACTTAGCATATCGTAAGCTTTCTCCAATTCTAGCTTAACAGCCATAGCTCCAGTTCTACCCTTCATGCGTTTAAAATTGGACAAAATCTCATGAGCTATAAGAATATTGTCCTGTATGGATCTGTTAGGAGCAAAAGCTCCTTGGTTATAAGAATTACAAGTGTTAAGAAATGGTTTCAATCGATTAACCATAATCTTGATAATTATCTTGTACGTGACATTACAAAGATTAATTGGTCTAAAGTTTGAGACCGTTTCCGGATTATCAACCTTAGGGATCAAAGCAATATTCGTATGATTAATAAGCTTGAGACTTGACCCACTGGTGAAGAAGTCCCTGACCAAATCGATTACCGAAGGTCCAACAACCTTCCAACATTTTGGAAGAAAGCAGCATGAAAGCCACCACAGAGGGTAGCATTCTGATCATCGCTTATACATGGTTCAATGATATCTGTAAAACTTGTGTTCAAAGACCTATTGCTACAGGGACGGCCAGTAAAACGCAGTTTAAAATCCTGCACAAACACCTGCTCCATTCCCTCACCTTTTGTCCACCATATACCAGAATTATCTCTAATCCTAGAAATGTCATTCCTTTTTCGTATAATATTAGCCATAGTTTGAAAGAATTCTGTATTTTTATCACCAAGTTGGAGCCAATTCGCTCTAGCCTTCTGGGCCCAAAAAATTTATTCATCTCTTCCTTAGTGTGTAGGTAATAAGGAATGTTTGTTAAAAATAAATAAATTATAACCTAGCATATATATTTGTTATCAAACTTGACTGATATCCACATATATGCATACTAATTGAAGTTAAGGATTGACCACATTAAGAATGATTATATTTGGTACTAGTTAGGTCTTTTTAACATATCAAGATCCACTATGCATGCATTTTTCATTCCCAAATTTTTTTCTCTTTATGAATCTTAGAACGCCATTGTGCTCGATCCTGTGTCATGTCCTTCGTTAGATCCAAGTACTCTAAGTCTTTTCTTAGAGTCTCTTCCAAAGTTTTCCTAGGTCTTCCTCTACCCCTTCGGCTCTGAACCTCTGTCCCATAGTCGCATCTTCTAATCGGAGCGTCAGTAGGCCTGCAAAGAAGGCCTACTGACGCTCCGATTAGAAGATGCGACTATGGGACAGAGGTTCAGGGCCGAAGGGGTAGAGGAAGACCTAGGAAAACTTTGGAAGAAACTCTAAGAAAAGACTTAGAGTACTTGGATCTAACGAAGGACATGACACAGGATCGAGCACAATGGCGTTCTAAGATTCATATAGCCGATCCCACTCAGTGACTTGGATTTTCCAAGTCTCCAACCAAGAAGTTTTCCTCACTCGGGAAATTAAGGGAACACTACCCCAACCTACATGCTCCACTCAGAAAGCTTCAACATACAAGCTTCAACAAAAGAAAATTCAAAGAACTTAGCGAAGAAGGCTTTGGTGTATTTAACACAATACGTTGAAATGAAGGAAAGCTTATTTATTGATATCCCCGATAAGCTACAAATATGTACATATACATGAGTCAAAATAAACACACAAGAGGGAGCCTTCACAAAGGTTGCTTAGGAGAAGTCTCAGCAGTCGGTAGAGCCCCAGAAAGAGAAGGCACCGGAGGGGGATCATTTGGAGCCTCAGTACTGGACAGAACCCTAGAAGGAGGAGGCATCAGAGGTTGATCATTTGGAGCTTCATTACGCGGTATAGCCCCAGAAGACGAAGGCAATAAATGCCTTTGGAACAAACCCACAAATCTCTGATGATCAAGTAAAACCTGACCATCAGTTTCCTTCATCTGGTCAAGCTTCCTCTTCATGTTTGTAGCATAGTCATGTGCGAGCCGGTGCAACTGTTTATTCTCATGCTTGAGCCCTCTAATCTCCTGTTTGAGACTCATCACTTCAGCCGCCAATGATTCAACTTGGCGGGTTCGAGCAAATAGGCGTTGTGCCATATTAGACACAGAATCTGCACACTGAACACTGAGAGCCAGCGAATCCTTAACAGCTAACTCATCAGACCGTTTGGAAAGTAGTTTGTTATCTTTGGGAGTGAGAAGGTTCCTGGCCACCACCGCAGCGGTCATATCATTCTTCATCACGGAATCCCCAACGGTAAGAGGACCAGTTGGGGAGACGAAGGATGGGTGCCATATGTTGTCTGGAGAAGGCGGGGCTGCCTCTTCAACAAGGTTCAAGTCAAAACGACGGTCGGAGGGGCCAGACATTTTCAAAGGTGTTGAAGAGAGAAGAGGTCGGACAAATCAAGATCTTAGAAGTGCAAGAATGAAGCTTCTACTGGTGGAGATTCAAGTGTGCTTTGGAACTTAATGCCAGCCCCTATAAAAATCTGCACTCGACGGAGCTTCAGAAATCAAAGAGGCGCCTGCTCAGAAATCGAAGAGGCGTTTGCTTTCTCAAAAGTTGGGCTGCTTAGAGATCACGAGGGTTGATCTCAGAAATCGAAGAGCCGTTTGCTTTCTCAAAAGTTGGGCTGCTCAAAGACCACGAAGGCCGATCTCAGAAATCGAAGAGGCGCTCGCTTTCTCAAAAGCTGGGCTCCCTAGAGACCACGAGGGCCGATCTCAGAAATCGAAGAGGCACCTACTTTTCCAGCCTTGTCAGCACCTGTCACACGCACACTCAGCTTTGCGGAAATTATGGGCATTCTGTCAAAGACTTCTGGGGAAGTAGAAAACACATGAATCTTACTGTTCAATCACCCACTTCCCACACGCAACAATAGCTCATGGGTACCACAGATAACTTTGCCAAAGTTCTCTGCCAAAGTTGAGCACGTGAAGCTTGCAGCTCCCACTACATCGCTCTGACCAAGAAGGGTAAAAGAATAGCAAAGAAACAGCACTAACAAAGTTTAGACCCATAAATTTTGAAGGTCTAGCTACCATATTATTACCCACAAGGGTAAAGGAACAGTACCACTGCTGGATAATTGGAAAGTCCATGTATGTCAACCTCTGAGCTTCGTGGCAAGGTAGACTAGCAAACATGCCCAACCTTTACTCACATTCGAGAAAACACTCCCAATAAGATTGCTTGCTCCAAAATCGAAGAGGCACCGTCCTCCGAATCTAAAGAGCCAGACTCCCAACATGACTACTTTCTTAAAAATCGAAGAGAGGGTAAAGGAACAGTACCATTGCTGGATAATTGGAAAGTCCCTGTGTGTCAACCTCTGTGCTTCGTGGCAAGGTAGACTAGCAAACATGCCCAACCTTTACTCACATTCGAGAAAACACTCCCAACAAGATTGCTTGCTCCAAAATCGAAGAGGCACCACCCTCCGAATCTCGAGAGCCACTCTCCCAACATGATTACTTTCTCAAAAATCGAAGAGACACTGCTCCCCGAATCTCGAGAGCCAGACCCCCAGCATGATTGCTTTCTCAAAAATCGGTGAGGCACCGTTCTCCGAATCAATCGAAGAGGCGCTCGCTTTCTCAAAAGCTGGGCTGCTCAGAGACCACGAGGGCCGATCTCAGAAATCAAAGAGGCACCTACTTTTCTAGCCTTGTCAGCACCTGTCACACGCACACTCAGCTTTGCAGAAATTATGGGCATTCTGTCGAAGACTTCTGGTGAAGTAGAAAGCACATGAATCTTACTGTTCAATCACCCACTTCCCACACGCAACAATAACTCATGGGTACCACAGATCACTTTGCCAAAGTTCTCTGCCAAAGTTGAGCACGTGAAGCTTGCAACTCCCACTACATCGCTCTGACCAAGAAAGGTAAAAGAATAGCAAAGAAACAGCACTAACAAAGTTTAGACACATAAATTTTGAAGGTCTAGCTACCGTATTATTACCCACAAGGGTAAAGGAACAGTACCACTGCTGGATAATTGGAAAGTCCCTGTGTGTCAACCTCTGTGCTTCGTGGCAAGGTAGACTAGCAAACATGCCCAACCTTTACTCACATTCGAGAAAACAGTCCCAACAAGATTGCTTGCTCCAAAATCGAAGAGGCACCGTCCTCCGAATCTCGAGAGCTAGACTCCCAACATGACTACTTTCTCAAAATCGAAGAGAGGGTAAAGGAACAGTACCATTGCTGGATAATTGGAAAGTCCCTATGTGTCAACCTTTGTGCTTCGTGGCAAGGTAGACTAGCAAACATGTCCAACCTTTACTCACATTCGAGACAACACTCCCAACAAGATTGCTTGCTCCAAAATCGAAGAGGCACCGCCCTCCGAATCTCGAGAGCCAGACTCCCAACATGATTACTTCCTCAAAAATCGAAGAGACACTGCTCTCCGAATCTCGAGAGTCAGACCCCCAACATGATTGCTTTCTCAAAAATCGAAGAGGCATCGTTCTCCGAATCTCGAGAGCCAGATACCACAGACCACTTTTTCAAAGTGCTCTGACAGAGTTAAAACATGTGAAACTGGCAGCTCCCACTACCGTGCTATGACCAAGCAGGGTAAAGGAATAGCATTACTACTTGTTGTTAGGGAGACTCCTATATATGTCGACCTCCATCCCCAACGGACAGGCAGACCTGCAAAAATGCTCAACCCTTCATCATATCTGAGAGGGCACTCCCAACCAAGCCTTTCGAAATATTCAGCTTTCTTTCCCCCCGATAATACCTCTGCAAACAAGCTATACTAGAGCAAGAATATCTCATATCATCAGGGTTAAAAGCAAGAGTATCCCATATCATGCTTTTTCCCTGTTTTTTCTTTTGGCCTTGTTTTTACCTGCAAGACAAGGAGAAAGAGAGCAATCAGTCAGCACTTGGAATCAAGCTTCCAGCCAGGAACTGACTGCCTGGAACCCCTTACCTGATTACTTACCTGGCATTGCTCTCGAGTACTCATCTTCAACATCTTATGTTTCCAGGGAAGATTCCGCATCTGCTTGAGGAACAGATAGGGCAAGTGCGAAGGATACAAGGAAGCATGTGGAGACAAGCGTAACAGCACACGTGCCGATACATCCATTACTCTGTCAAAAGCAAAAGTATCCCATATCAGCAGGGTGGAACGTACTCTAGATTTGATGGACTTGTTTTGACCCTCAAATTCTTCAGTCGGCCTTATACTCTGGAGGAAACCAGAAAACCCTCCAGCTCAGTTCAAGAATAAGCCTGTGGAAAGTTACTTCTTCAAAAGCAAAAGTATCTCATATCATCTCTTCTCATTTTTCTTCTCTTTATCCTTCATGCTGCTGCAAGATGGGGAGAAGGTGAACAATCAGTCGGAGCTCTGATTGCTTACCTTGTCTGTCACCTCTTTCAGCAGACCCCCTAGCTCGGCGACTTGGGGGACTCCTACTACATGGTTTGTATCGCGCTTGACCAAGCCTGAAACTACAAGTAAGCTTCAAGTGAAATTGATACATTACCTTGTGCATCTCCACCAGTTAAAGATACCACCCTTGGATGGAGGAAGAGTACTTCCAGAGAAGATGCCACATCTACCTATGAGACAGATAAGGCAAGTCAAGACGACACCACACTCCGATACTTAGAAGTTTCGTGATTACGAGATCATTCTCCCACAATATTTCCTAATGTCATTTGTACTAAATCATTCACTCGTACTCACTAAAGGAGAGCTTGAACCTATGTACTTGTGTAAACCCTTCACAATTAATGAGAACTCTTCTATTCCGTGGACGTAGCCAATCTGGGTGAACCACGTACATCTTGTGTTTGCTTTCCTATCTCTATCCATTTATATACTTATCCACACTAATGACCGGAGCAATCTAGCGAAGATCACAAAAAGCGACCGTTTTCGTTACCTATGATCTATCTTGCAAGAGAACGGAGAATTAGATGGAGATCTCAACCATAGAATACGAGCTGGATGGAAAGAGTGCATCCGGCGTGTTGTGTGACCGTCGTAGGCCACTGAAGCTCAAGGGAAAATTTTATAGGACGGCAATAAGGCCAGCGATGTTGTATGGCAGAGAATGTTGGGTGGTGAAGCATCAACACGTACACAAAATGGGTGTAGCGGAGATGAGGATGCTTCGTGGGATGTGTGGGCACACGAGAAAGGATAAGATTGGGAATGAGGATATCCGAGGTACAGTAGGAGTAGCCGAAATTGTAGGAAAGATGAGAGAAAATCGGCTCTGGTGATTTGGACATGGGCAAAGAAGGCCGACTGACGCTCCGGTTCGAAGATGTGACTACGGGACAGAGGTTCAGGGCCGAAGGGGTAGAGGAAGACCTAGGAAAACTTTGGAAGAGACTCTAAGAAAAGACTTAGAGTACTTGGATCTAACGGAGGACATGACACAAAACCGAGCGCAATGGCGTTCTAGGATTCATATAGCCGACCCCACTTAGTGGGAAAAGGCTTTGTTGTTGTTGTTGTTGAAACATTAATTCTTTAATTTTTTTTTTTGATCAAACAATAGATTTTGTTAGATTAGATATTAGGTTAGTCATCGACGGGGTTTGAACCCACGCCGTCATGTAAAGACTCAACACCTTTTCACCACTATGGTAAAATGTCACTTGCTTAATTCTTTAGTCAGCGTATTAAGTTTCATATATCGAACACTATTATAATAATTATTGACCTTCTTAAATTATGGTAATATATATAGTAGATTATTATTAATTAGGTTAGCTTAATTAGTAGATTCTGATTAAATTTCAAATGTATCTTTCATGGTAAATATTACTGATATTTTTGGACTACTTACATATATCGTTTTTATGTATTTCAGATTTGATATAAACCAAAATCCTTTTTATTTTTGGACAGTTGGAGGTGAATTCTTGTTGTTCGATGATTTATCAAAAAACTAGTTAGAGACTTTCCATCTCAAATCAGCTTTCTGGTAAATCATCGATGCGATTAGAGCTTGATTTCGTGTAAAAGTTGATTCTCAAGACCAAGCTTCTTAAGTATTGAAGATGAATTTTAGTTGGTTTGCGATTTAGCAAAAGGGAATTGTTAGTAGCACTTCAAAAATCTCATTTTACACTCTTCACAAATGTTTTTTTTTTTCTATTATAGAAAGCTTGGAGTGCAAAATGAGATTTTTAGTGTGTTAATAACAATTCCCTTATCAAAATTATTAACATAATGTATCTTTGGTATTCTTGTACTTCACTTATCTAACTAGAGCTCAATTTTTCAGGAAGCTATGACCAAACCATGAGAAGATTTCAACTGCGTACTAAACCCTGATTCAATACATGTGCTTGAAATTAATTTTGCCAAAAAAGATCAATGAGGGGTTAGACTGATTCTAATAATAAAGGATACAAACTGATTCTATACATTGTTTCGAAAGTGATCCATAAAAAATGGTCAATGAGGGATTGAGTTGATGGAGCATATTAATTTCTTTGTGTAAGTTGGGCTATGTTAACAAATAGAATTATTATTAGGGGTATGACTAGTATTTTAAAAAATTGTTTTCATGTTTTTTGGTTGGACTTTAGGTATTTTTATGTTTTTACTCTTCTTGAAATGTATAAAAACTAGTAGTTACTCAAAATATTGTGTATATTTTTATCTCCATATGTAAGGCTCCCTTCTTTTAGTTTTGGTTTTTTATTGCAAGTTAATTTGTTGCATGATTCCCGACTAAGGCATGACAGATCTTTTTGTGTTTGTTTCTTTTCAAGTCGGCATTTTAATTATTCGACTATTTTCAAGTCCTGTGACAAAAAAAATAAAGTTCTGTAGCTTATAAGGCTTAGTGTTTCTACACTATATATGTTTTTTTTTTTTCGAAGTTACACTAAATATGTTGCATGTGACACTCAAGGGAGAGAGGCTAAAAGCGGTTTCAAATAATAGAAAGTGTTTCTGTAAGAGTTAGAAACTCTAAAGATGATAGGTAGGAAGAGGTTGAAATGCCTCTAAGTCTTTCTAGTTCCCGAAAGAATGGACGGCCGTAACAAAGTCACGAGCTAGTCCATTTTTCAGTAAAGAGAAACCCCAATATATGGGAAAAATTGTCCCCCCTTTTTTTTTCTTTCTGCTCATTGTTTACACTTGGTTGTGAATTTTCAACCAATTGCCTATTAGTTAACAAGTCCCTTTTGGATTTCAGTTTCCTTGTAATTTGTTGGGGTTCTCCTCATCAGGGCCGGTCCTGAGTTTTTTGGTGCCCAGTACGAAAGTCCAAAATGTGCCCTTTTTAGTACAGAAACATATGTTTAAAATAAATATTTTGCGAGGTTAATTACATGTATGTGTAAAAAAAATCATCACTAGTAGCATGCAAAATGCCTTCCAATTTCTATCATGTATGTGCAAAAATTTTCACATCAACCAAATTATGATTAAAAACAGATGGAAAAATCACATATACGCAGAACGCATTAAACACATCCAATACATCCCAATCCAATCACATATTCATCCAATCATATAAAATAACATATCCCACTAAATTAATCTCAACTGCATACCATGTGAACCGCCAAGTTGTTGAAGAGAAGAGCATGCAAGAACCGGCGGTGCAACTCCGGTGACCAGTTTCGCCTTCGTCTCCCTGTCCATCTTTCTCTTTGTTCTTGTTGTTCCCACCACTGTCTCCACTCACGGTGTCCGTGGTGGAACTAGTAGCCGGAGCCGAAGAAGGTTCTTTAGCCACCGGTCAATTTGTCTTTCCAATGCTTTTTTTTTCCTTTGGAAAGGCTGAAAAGCACCCCATTTCTCTTCATCTCCATCACTATAGCCTTTAACTTGCTCCTCCTGCCATTACCCTACACCTAAAAATCAATACTTTCCACTTCTTCACCTCAAATTTTATAAGCAACCAAACAAAAGGGCAGTCACAAAATTTACTAAAATTGATGAAGGTGGAGTCTTTTTTTTATACCTCTTCGAGTGGTGCATCTGGAGTTGTATGAAATCCATGTTAATGGAATGAATTCCTCAAAAACATGCCCCTCACTTGAAGTCTGCTCAGAACACTTAGATTGTCCATGCAGGTAATTTGCGGTTACATCTGAAATCTGCTGCTTGCACCTCTCAATAGCTACAAAAAAACCCTAATTTTGAAAACAGAAACCAGAACAATTCAAGCAAAAGAAACGAAGCTTCCGACTTAGAACACAAAAATTAAGCTGAAATTTAAGAAGGGTTTGTGTTCTCCGTAGTACCTTGGGCTTAGGCAGTTGGGTGACAAGCTCCAAGCAGAGAGGAGCTCCCTTTGAAAAACTTGAATCTTATGCCTCTCCTCCATGCCCAAAACCTGGACGACTTGTCCCCTTCAGATACCCTTTATGTTATATTGATTTTTAATTCCCAAAACCTGGACAAGTTATCGCCTACAACCTTTATTTTGGGCTTTGGACAAATTTTTTTTTATACCTAATTATTTGGATTTTGTTTTTTGGGTGCCCCATTCAACTTTGGGCCCTGGACAATTGCCCCTGTTGCACTGCGCCTGGGCCGGGCCTGCTCCTCATGAATTGAGACAAAGGTGAATCGGATATGAGAAGTGAGAACGTCGAAGAGATAAGGTTTTCATAACCTCCACAAGAATACTTATGGTAGACTTGTTAAGTACATGCCCGCACAAATCGTCACTTTGAAAAGAAAAACAAAAACAAAAAACAAAAAAAAAAAAATCAACATAAAGATCTTCAAGATTCCAACTCATGTTTTCTATTTTGGACCAAGTGCAGAGCGCCTTAGCGATTCAAAACTATTATTGAGGACATCATATTACTTTCTAGACCTTGGCTCATGTATTCCGAAAGGCAAATTTTTTTTGTTGATGTCGGTAGAACACTCCAGTCATAATACTTATATTTGGAATGTCTCCAGATTCATTTAGTTTGATTTCATCTTACACCATCACCACCACTTCCGATCTCACATCTATATTATAGTATATCAAATTAAACAGGTCTTAACGAGTACCTATTAACAATCCAATAAGTTAATTTGCTACCTCAAGTTTGGAGCATTGCAGATATTATTATTAATAGCCAATAAAGTAAATATTTCTCATTAAAACTTCAGTCGGTCTATGAAAACACACGCAACATGTAGAGGTTATTTTGGGAGGTGGATTGTCTGCTCTCCCATTTCGATACTTTTCTCATCCCCTCCTGTTTGTGTGGTCACGGTTAAGCTACATCAACATTTTATATTATTTTTTTATAAAAATAATATAAAAAAAAGTAATAAGAATATAAAATGTTGACTTGACTTAACCGTGACCATATAAAACAGGAATTGATGGAAAGAGTATGGAAATGGGAGGGGAGACAATCCACCTCCATTATTTTGGTTAATTTGAAACACAGGTGGGAACTAGGATATATGTACACAAATAGATATACGACTCCCATCTATCATCCATGCAAACGCGGCATTGGTCGAAAAAAGCCAAAAATCCTGGAATGGGACATCTTCTCATCACGGGGTTGCCGGTGGTGCGACTTAGGATGGGAATGGCCGTATACGCCTCCTTTTCACATCTACCAATCGCGTGATGAGTACAGACAATGCAATTATGAGAGGGAGGCGTACGTGAGCGGCCAAAACTTTCCCAAAAACAATAAAAAATGTGGAGTCGTTAAAGCGATTAAGTTTGAATACTCCAGAGTTGAGGGCTTAATGGAAAGACATAAAATCCAAGACAAGTGAAAGCAGCCAAGACTTTGTTAACCACATGCTCAATTGCTAATGCCATTCCCAGCCAAGAAAACCTTTCTTCGTTTTTTTTTAGCCGAGGGATATTGCTGTTAAGTTAGAAATTAATTTGCCACTAACACAGTTCGAACCTCCGCCATCATGCAAGAGCATCATTCTTGTCCACCGCTGTGGTAAAAGGCCACCTGCTAGCCAAGACAACTTATAATTCCTGAGATATTTTTTATCCACAAAAATGCGGTGTCGTCTAACACACATAGACCAAACACAATCCTAACACAACCCTAGCCAGCTTGTTTGTGGGGTTTTCTCCACACTGTTCAAAACAAAACCACCCAATGCTTATCACACCAAATTATAGATATAGGCCCGACGTTTCGTTTCTTTTTTCACAGATAAACAAGCATTTGAAAAAGAAAAAGAAGAATAGAATACCTACATATATTCGTTCATGTTAGCCAATATTTTAAAAGGCTAGGGCGAAGGTGTTTATGGATAATCCCGCCCAGGTGAAAGTTTTGAGGTGTATGGTGAAGCCTTAAGGGACCTAAATAATTGGGGACTGTTGTGGGTATAATTCGGGACAGTTGTGAGTTATTAAAAAAAAAGGACTATTATGGATTATAAAAAAAATAATAAACTTGGCGAAAATAACGTTGTTTTGGGCCAAGTCATTTAAAAAAAAAGAAAACTAATGAAAATAGATTGAAAACTTTGAGTTTTAACTATGATGACAAAATAAAGGGTAAAGTGAATAGTATCAAGATTGACTTTTTAGTGTAAAAATGTGGTTTTTCGTTAAAATGAACAGTACTGTAAGTTATTCAAATCGCTGATGGATTTGGGAACGCCCAGTCAACTGCCTTCAGCCGTCTAGGCAAGTTTTCACCTACTCCCACTGGGCAAATGCGTTATCACTCTTGCCTCACATCCGAAGTTGCCTACGCATGCCTCATATGTTTTTTTCTTTTTTTTTTAAACAAACAATATTATCTACACAAGCATGAGAATTAGCTTAACCTCACAATGAGCTATAAAAAATGTGGTTCAATTTTGTCTTTGCCGAGAATCGAATTTAAGATCTCTCATTTATAAGAGAAGAAGAATACCACTATACTGTGGTACTAGGTGGTCGCTTGATGCTAGCAATTACATTCTAGATCTTTAGAAGAGTGGTATGGAGCCGCATTTCGTTATTAACGTACAATAAAAAGCTTAAAACATGCACAACCAAAACCATACAACTGTTCATAAACAGTTTGACGTGCTCAGGCAATTACATTCTAGACAAGGGAATCAATTGAAACAAAAGCTTAAGTTCCATCACTTCACGCGGGTTTAACGGTAAATGAACAAAACTTAGATGCAAAACACGGAAAATGACAGATTTTGGTCTCAAAATATTAGACGAGATGAATCATCGGTTGAAGATCTTTTCATCTTTAGAGAGAGGAGCTCAAGATATTTCAAAATATCACAAGAGCTAGTTCAAGATATTTTAATCACATAAGAATATCCAATCAAGATTCATGCATGAATGCTTGCAGCTTCAAGTGTGTTCAGCATACTAAAATATCTATAATCTATCCACGTCTTATGACTAATATACCCTTGAAAGTTGGTCCATAAGTCAAGGCCAAAAAAACAGGGAAACAAAACCAGTACAAATTAAAGGTGGTTCAAATTTTTTAATCAGTTTTAAAATTTCAACCAGAAAATTATAGCAATAGTCCCTTAATTGAATTGGAGCAATAGTCTTTTAATTTCAATCCAATTGGAGCATTAGTCCTTTAATTCATCAAAATGTGCATCTATGATCATTTTCGTCAATTTGGTTAGAACTTCTGTTAAAATGACTTATGGTTGAAGAACTATTATTATAATTGGATTAAAATTAACGGATCATTTCTCTAATTACGTTAAAGTTGAGGAACCACTCCAATTGGATTAAAGTTAAAGACAATTTTGACTTTTGATTTCTATATTTCTTCCTTGATTTAGCTTCACGTGCATGACATGTGACTCATTTTGATGGAAGTTCTGACGAAGTTGATGAAAAGATCATAGCTGCATGTTTTTATAAGTTAAGAAATCAATAATTATTAATTTTTAGTTAAAACACCATTACTTCAATTCAATTAACGTTAAGGAGATCATTGATACAATTTGCTTCCAATGTAAACGCCAAAGTTCCTTGTAACCTAAAAGGAAATTCACATTTTCCTGGAAATTGTCAGAATGGAAGAGGTGTAAGTGTAATCACGTATAGAGAAAATGACTTTGAAAAAGTGACCTGAGTGAGACCAACAAATAAAATAAAATAAAATAAAATAAAATATGAGCTGAGCTGCTTTGATCTCTTGCAGTTTTTCTCTTTTCAACTGGACCCCACCAAACCGGCCATTCCTCAAGAGGGAATTTAACGCGGCATTGGTCGAAAAAAGCCAAAAATCCTGGAATGGGGTCTAGGGGTGGGCGCGGTGCGGTTTCGAGTGAAACCACAACCGAAATAGAAACTTTTTGCGGTGCGGTGCGGTGCGGTTTTGAAGCCAAAATCGAAATGAAACCAAACCGTTTGGTTCGGTTCGGTGCGGTTTCAAACGGTTTCGGTGCGGTTTCAAACGGTTTCAAGCGGTTTCAAACTTAAATACAATCCCCCAAAACATGCACCCACTCTCTGCGACCAAACTCCTCTCCTCTTTCCCCAAAATCCCAAAATCACGCCCCCAAATCTCTGCGTCCAATATGAAAATGTATGTAAACCGAAAGTGAGAACCAATAGCAGAAATGTTCTAATCATGCAGTCTAAGCCACTCAGAGTTCGCCATCACCATTCTTTAACGCAAAATCTCATTGAAAATGTATGTAAACGAAAAGAACACCATTTTCAGCTACAACCTTACAAATGCAAACACATAAATGGCTTTGCTGCAGAATTTCAGCTGAAACTAACAGAGGCTGGGCAAATATAAACAAACAAATCCAATCTCAACCTCTCTCTCACCGGAACTCTTCTCTTCTTCTTCCTCTCCCTCCCCGCCGTCCTCCTCCTTCAAATCCAGCGTCTGCAACTCACCAGCTCCGTCCTCCTCCTCCTTCAAATCCAGCTTCTGCAACTCACCAACTCCGTCCTCCTCCACCTTCTCTGTCGAATCCAGCTTCTGCAACTCATCAGGTTCTTCATCCCCCTCCTCCACCGGCTCTTTCAAATCCAGTTTCTGAAGCTCGTCGAGGACCGCATGATCTAGATCAGACGGTGTGGGATCGGGATCCGGGGAGGAAGGCAGAGACCCCTGGTCGGAATGAGCGTGGTTGGTGCTGGGGGTTTCAGGATTTGGGGGAACAACAGAGGTTGCTTCAGAGAGTGTCATTCTCCCTCCACATTTTAAAACCCTAACTTTTTCAGATATGAAAATGAACTGAGTCTATCTTTGACCGAGAGGGAGAGAAAAATGGAGTTGGCAGAAGCAGTATCTCGCAGGCAGGCAGGCAGAAGCAGTCGCTCGCAGGCAGGCAGGCAGGCAGAAGCAGATGCAAGCAGGCAGTCAGGTGACCAGGTCGCAAAGGCAGATGCGGAGATGCAAGGAGGCGGCGCAGAAGCAGTCACTGAAAGTGCAAACCCACTCGGTGCAAACCCAGAACCGCAAAACCAAATGTATAAGTATAACCTAGTTGAATGAACTAAATAAAAAAAAAATTGCGGTTTTGGTTTCGGTTTCGGTTTCGGTGCGGTTTTGAAAACCCAAAACCGAAACCAAACCGTTTTGTGTGCCGCGGTTCGGTTTTGAAACCGAAACCGTTTCAAAACCGCAAAACCAAACCGTTTGGTGCGGTTTGATTCGATTCGTGTTTCGGTTTCGGTTTTCGGTTTCAAGTGCCCACCCCTAATGGGGTCTTCTCATCACGGGGTTGCCGGTGGTGCGACTAGGATGGGAATGGCCGGCCGTATACGCCTCCTCCTCACATCTACCCATCGCGTGATGAGTACAGACGATCCGATTATGAGACGGAGGCATATGTGAGCGGCCAAAGCATTCCCAAAAAAAAAATAAAAAATACGGAGTCGTTGAAGCGATTAAGTTTGAATACTCCACAGTTGAGGGCTTAATGGAAAGAAATAAAATCCAAGACAAGTGAAAGCAGCAAAGACATTGGTGAAAACCACATGCTCACTTGCTAATGCCATTCCCAGCACTACTACTTCTCTCTTATCCTAAATCAACCAAAGCCAAGAAAACCTTCTTTATTTATTTATTTATTTTTATTTTTTTTGCGTTGAGTGATATTGTCGTTAAATTAGAAATTAGTTTGTCATTGATGAGATTCGAACCCTCACCGTTGTCATGCAAAAACATCATTTCCCTCCACCAATGGTTGAGGGCCACCTGCTAGCCAAGAAAACTTATAATTCCAGAGATATTTTCTGATCCACAAAAATGCAGTGTCGTCTAAGACACATAGACCAAGCACAACCCTAGCTAGCTTGTTTGTGGGTTTTCTCTACATTGTTCAAAACAAAACCACCCAATGCTTATCACACCAAATTATAGATATAGGCCCGACGTTTCGTTTCTTTTTTCACAGATAAACAAGCATTTGAAAAAGAAAAAGAAGAATAGAATACCTACAGATATTCGTGCATGCTAGCCAATGTTTTAAAAGGCGAAGGCAAGGCGTTTATGGATAGCCCCGCCTAACTAAAAGTCTTGAGGTGTAAGGCGAAGCCTTAATGGACCTAAATAATTGGGGACTGTTGTGAGTATAATTGGGGACATCTATGGATTATTTTGAAAAAAAAAAAACAAGGGACTATTGTGGGTTATAAAAAAAAATAGACTTGATGAAAACGACGTTGTTTTGAGCCAAGTCAATTAAAAAAAATTAAAGAATTGTCTAAAATGACGTCGTTTTAGACAAAGTCTTTAGAAAAAAGAAAAAAAATCTTCTATTTTATGGTCAGGTTTTTCCTGAAGATGTCGTCGCACTGTAACAGTTAACTAAAGGACAAAGCCCTTCGACTTTACTTTCAGATTGTTGATGATCTGGGAACGCCCAGTGAACTGTCTTTAGCCGTCTAGGCAAGTTTTCGCCTACTCCCACTGGGCAAATGTGTTATCATTCCTGCCCCACCTCCGAAGTCACCTAGGCACGCCTCAAATGTTTTTTTTTCTTTTTTTGAACAAACGATATTATTATCTACACGAGCATGAGAATGAGCTTAACCTCACAATGAGCTATAAAAAAATGTGGTTCAATTTTTCCCTTGACGAGAATCGAACCTAAGACCTCTCACTTACAAGAGAAGAAAAATACTACTAGATTATGGTACTAAGTGACTACTTCATGCCCACAATTACATTCTAGATCTTTAGGAGAGTGGTATGGAGCCGCATTTCATTATTAACGTACAATAAAAAGCTTAAAACATGCACAACCAAAACCATACAACAGTTCATAAACGGTTTGACGTGCTCATGCAATTACATTCTAGACAAGGGACTCAATTGAAACAAAAGCTTCAGTTCCATCACTTCACGCGGGTTTTAACGGTAAATGAACAAAACTTAGATGCAAAACATGGAAAATGACAGATTTTGGTCTCAAAATATCAGAAAGCATGAGTCATCAGTTGAAGACATTTTCATCATTGGAGAGAAGAGCTCAAGATATTTCAAAATATCACAAGAGCCAGCTCAAGATATTTTAATCGCATAAGAATATCCAACCAAGATTCATGCATAAATGCTTGCGGCTTCAGGAGTGTTAAGCATACTAAAATATTTATAATCTATCCAAATCTTATGACTAATATACCCTTGAAAGTTGTTCCATAAGTCAAGGCCAAAAACACAGGAGAAACAAAACCAGTACAAATTAAAGGTGGTTCAAAATTTTTAATTAGTTTTAAAATTTCCACATGTATTACAATTTAAGAGAAAACTGCAGTAATGGTTCCTTAATTTTAATGCAATTGGACCGTTGGTCATTTAACTCATCAAAATGTGTAGCTATGGTCATTTTCGTCAATTTCGTCATAACCTCCGTTAAAATGACTCATGGTTGAAGAACCATTACAAAAATTGGGTTAAGGTTGATGAATCATTTCTCTAATTAGGTTAAAGTTCAGGAACCACTCCGATTGGATTAAAGTTAAGAACAATTTTCACTTTTGTTTTCTATATTTCTTCCTTGATTTAGCCTCACGTATATGGCATGTAAGTCATTTTGACAAAAGTGATGAAGAAGTTGATAAAAAAACATAACTACACGTTTTTTAGTTAAAAGATCATTATTCCAATTCAATTAATGTTAAATGACCACTGCTGCAATTTGCTTCTAATTTAAACGCCAAAATTCCGTGTAACCAAAAAGGAAATTCACATTTTCCTGGAAATTGTAAGAATGGAAGAGGTGTAACCACGTATACCGAAAAAAAAAGTGAGCTGAGTCAGACCAACAAATAAAATAAAATATGAGCCGAGCTGCTTTTGATCTCTTGCACTTTTTCTCTTTTCAACTGGATCCCACCAAACCGCCCATTCCTCAAGAGGGAATTTAATTTTATAAATAAGGACGCAACCCCTTCATCCATTTTCATCACTTTTTCTCTCTTCCCTTCCCTTCCATTCAAACCCCAAAACACACTTCAGAAAATACAATGACGTTAACTCTCCGTTCTTCAACTTCGTTCGTCAATCTTAAAGACCATAAGGGCCTTAAAACCTCCGAAGACTCCCCCGGCACGATATGCTTTGCGCAAATCAAGCCATCATGCCGTCTACGGGCTAAGAGTTCAATGCAAGAAACACGGCTCTTGCACGAGAAGAACTTAATGACCATCTCTGATGGAAGGAGAGAGTTGCTTCATGCACTACCCAATATTGCTCACACCAGCACTGACAACAAGGTGCCTGTGTACGTGATGCTTCCGCTAGACACGGTAAATCACGGAGGACATTTGAATAAGCCGAGAGCAATGAATGCGAGTTTGATGGCCCTGAAGCAAGCAGGGGTTGAAGGAGTTATGGTGGATGTGTGGTGGGGATTGGTGGAGGTGGACGGACCTTCCAAGTACAACTGGGAAGGGTATGCCGAGCTTGTGCAGATGGTGCAAAAGCACGGCATGAAGATCCAAGTCGTCATGTCTTTTCATCAGTGCGGAGGAAATGTTGGAGACTCATGCAGGTGTGTTTGGTGGTTCTAATTGCAGTATATTATGTTTAATGTTCTCTATAACTTACACAACACGAACAGCCATGCTATTGGATTTTTAATGGAACCTTTGACATGCTTAACATAAAAGTGCTTATGAGCAAAAAGTGCTTTCTATGTTTTTGCCCAGAGTTTGATCTAACTCCACCTAGTGTGGATTTATGCAGCGATTCACTAAAGCACAAATTTTATGAATTTTCAGCATTCCTTTACCTCCATGGGTGCTTGAAGAAGTCAGCAAGAACCCTGACCTTGTTTACACAGACAAATCAGGCAGGAGGAATCCCGAGTACATATCCTTGGGATGTGATTCATTGCCTGTTCTCGGAGGAAGAACTCCTATTCAGGTCTACACCGATTACATGAGGAGCTTCCACGACAGATTCATTGACTACTTGGGCGACGTTATTGTGGTAATTATCTGCAACAAAAATGTTAACTCAACTTTATGCTATTATTTTTGTAGTAGAAATTCAAAAGTTCAAAAAACTAGACATAAAGAGATTTTTGCCGGTGTCCGACTGGAAAAATAAAAAAAGATTTTCAAACAGAAGAAAACTAATTTGGGCTAGGACAAACTGGCATCATTCGACGAATGTCAACATTCGTCTCAAATTACAACGGACTTGTTTCAAATTTCGAAACTCAATTCCAATTACTTGTACAGGAAATTCAAGTAGGCATGGGTCCTTGTGGGGAGCTCAGATATCCAGCTTATCCAGAAAGCAACGGAACTTGGAGGTTTCCTGGAATCGGGGAATTCCAATGTTATGACAAGGTAATTATTCTAAACAGAAGCCCTTATTCCATTTCTGCTGGCCAATTAAATTACCCTAAACCGAACCACATCATATTTCGATAATTTATTTTTGTGATATTCCTTATTCCTAAACAAGTTTTTATGTCAAGCAGTACATGAGAGCTTCCTTGGAAGCATCAGCAGAGGCAATGGGGAAGAGAGATTGGGGAAGAAGTGGACCACATGATTCCGGCCAGTACAATCAATTTCCTGAAGACACCGGATTTTTCAAAAGAGATGGAACATGGAACACTGAGTATGGACAGTTCTTCCTTGAATGGTACTCCGGAAAGCTACTAAGACACGGAGATAGAATATTGTCAGCTGCGAAAGGAGTATTCCAAGGATCTGGAGCTAAACTATCCGGAAAGATTGCTGGGATTCACTGGCACTACGGATCAAGATCACATGCGGCTGAATTAACTGCAGGCTACTACAACACAAGACACAGAGATGGTTACGTACCAACAGCCAGGATGTTCAGCAAAAACATGGTTGTATTAAACTTCACATGCATGGAAATGAAAGATAGAGAACAGCCAGAACATGCAAATTGCTCACCAGAAGGTCTGGTGAGGCAGGTAAAGATGGCGACCAAGAGTGCTGGAATTGACCTAGCAGGAGAAAATGCCCTGGAGAGGTATGACACTGGTGCGTTTGCACAAGTTTTAGCAACAAGCAGATCAGATTCCGGCAATGCACTAAGTGCATTTACATATCTCCGAATGAACAAGAGATTGTTCGAGGCCGATAACTGGAGGAACATGGTTGAATTTGTGAGAAGCATGGCAGAAGGTGGCCGGAACAGAAGTCTTTCAGAGTGCGACTCTACCGGAAGCGACCTCTTTGTTCGTTTTATCAAAGAGAAGAAAGTCGAGAAAACCAAGGAAACTGTTCTTGTGTAAAGATGCTAGAAATTATTTGTTTCATTATTTTGTTCCATCACAAGCTTTTGTAGGGTGTGATCTCACCTATATGATGGTTCAGTCTTTTAAATAGGATGAAATATATGGTGGAAACCTCTTCATGGTCATGTCCTGGCTTCTTCAACTAGAATGCACCTTCATTGTGAAGCAACTTGGTTTTGACATTAAGTTTTATGGAATTAAGCTCTAATCCAACCTTTGATTTATCGAAAAGTTAAGTCGAGTTTGCTAACTCTTTTAACTAATTTTTTTGGTAAATCAACGACCGGCTAGAGTTTACCTCCAAATCTGCGGTCAGGTACTAGATATTCACAACTCAGGTGTATTCAATGTCTGTTTCAATCCTCAAATAGCATCTTTTGAAAAAGAAGAAAAAAATAACCAAAAGCAAAAATAATATAGCCGTTAAATCGTGTTGTTAAGTTTGTACAACCTTTCTACTCTAAAAAATATTTTCTTTTATTTTACTCTTAATTTTTTATAAAATTGTTATCACATATTTACAAATTTAATTTACAATTTGCGTAGATTTGCATAAATGAGGATAATTAGATTGACTTTTAAGGTTTTTAATTAGGACATATGCCACTTGTAAGAGGTCTTAAGTTCGATTCTAGCCAAACGTGAATTTGAACAACATTATTGCTAGCCTATTATGAGTCTAACATCATCCCCTCCCCTTTATTGCTAGCCTATTCGGAAATTAGGTTCAAGAATCAAGAATGCTTACATCATGCGTGTGATGAACGCAATACTGTCCAACTTATGCTCTGATACCAAACTGACACATCCCGACTCAGATTGTCCATTATGACTCCGAATCGAGTGGTGCTGGCCGACACCTGGAAGGTAACGAAACCATAAAGTGTAATGGTGTGGAATATGTGAATAAATTTAAACCTAAAAATGCCTAAATATGAGAGCGCTATGAGCGGAAATGAACTCATTTCACACATGATGTCAGAGCATAAGTAAAGTACAGTAGAGTGGATTGAGAATCATATCATTGAAGGTAATCTCCAATGCCAAGATTTACCACGAATCCTCATTGATAAGAAAGCTCAGCTATTAAACCTGGAGGGGTGAAAACAAAACAAGGGTAAGTGGGCCTGAAAATAAATTGTTAATAAAGACCTTCTAAAATGTTATAACCCCTCGCTGTAAAACCTGTATAGTTTCTAGAAAATTATACCATGTATAAGCATAAAATCAAATGTAAATCAATAGTAAATCCGTAAATATTCCAAATCATTACATATCAGTAGCAACATAATAAAATCAGGTGCTCATCAATCTATGCTGACACATGAGTCGGAGTTGCCTAATGCAACCTGTACGACTCATACGCAACCTATATGACAGTGCCGGAGTCGCCTATTATTGCAGTCTGTACGATAGTGGCAGAGTTGCCTATAACACAAATCTAGTCATGTCATAACTCAATCATTTTAAATAACACAATAAACTCACATAAACTTACCTGCATGTCCCTCTTTCACCTTAGCCCTTCAAAGCATTCACAGTAATTGTATGTAGGTAATATGCATATGGATATGCCATGATGCAATCTAAAACTCAACCATATCATAGTATTTTAGAATATATAAATATATATGACATGGCATAAAATGCATAAATCAATTTAAAAGCACGTGTGGAATTATCAATCATATATATATATATATACGATAAAAAGGAAAAGACCCACTCACCTGAGATCCGCGCTACGACTCCCTAGCACGAATATCGAGACATCACGAACCATTGTCGCCTATAACAATTATCAAATCACATCTCAGAGTTCTTATCGATAGAACACATAACTTACATAAAACATATCCCCAAGGACGTTCTAGAATGATTTGTAACTCATTGACCAAAAGTTAATCGTTGATCAAAGGTCGAAGGTAGGGTCCATAACCCTACATAACTCAATCCAGAAGATCTGCACCTTTCCAATCTGTAACTTCCAGAGATCCACATGATGCTTCTAGAATAACATACTAAAATCATACCACGATTCGACGGTCGGATCTCCGCCAATTGCCAAAATGAAGTGACGGCTGACGTTTTATTTTATGAACTTACAAATCCAATTCGGGAAGATTCGTACGTCTGATTCCCAATCCGTAAGTTCCTAATATCCTCAAATATTACTTACTATAATGTATTAAAGTTTGATGACAATCCAACGGTCGGATCGTCGATTCATATTATGATGAAGTAGCGGTCTCTATCAAAACTATGATCAACCGATGAAATTTTATCAATCGGACTTCTCAAAGGGAATTAGGGTATTAAATTCAGCCTAGGAAAGTTAGGAGTGCCTTGGCCCACCCGCCTCGGCCACGCGCCACCGCAGACAACTGCTGGCCGTCTTGACTCGCCGGTAAAATCAACTTTTTCTAAAAAATCTCAAATTCACATAAATGAAGATCTCAATGAGTAGATCAAGTTTTATACCTGTGGTCAAGTCCAATTTGACCGGGAAAAGCTCCAAATCATCGTGAACCCGTTGGAACCCTAGAATTTAGGTGTTTTTGTTTCGTCCTCAAATTAACTCCGATGATCCAACCACTGATTGGGCTTTGTTCTTGACCTTTTGAGGAGTGTTTTGGTGGTGATAATTGAAGAGAAATGCTTCAGAAATGGCGGATTCCGTCGTGGCAACCTTCGGAACCCCCACGGGTTTGATGGCTCAATTCCCCTCAAATTGAGGGTTAAAGGAACTGAGTTTTGCATGGAAATGAAAAAGGGAAGGATGATGATTTATTTTCAGGTGGTGGTGAGGTTCGAGTCGCTGGAAAATCGACTAAAAAATGATGGAAAAACCTCTGGGTCGATGAGTCTGATGGGGGAGAAACGGGTCAAGGAGATCTGGCGCATCTCTTTTCCCTCATTTCCCCTCCTTGCTCTCTTCTCTGGTTGGTCCCTCACTTCTCTCATCTTCCTGATTGGGCAGCAACCCTCTCAGCTTCCTCATTCGATTGGGCAGCAGCCCTCCCTTTCTCCTCAGTTTCTTCTTTTCCTCGTTTCCTTTCTTTTCCCCCACTCAGCCACCCACATGTGGCCTAATAATTTAGTACTATAAAATAATATAAATAATTAAAATAGTTATTTCTTCAGAATACTTTCGGGTTCGTAGCTCCGTAAAACTCCATAACTCCAAATTCACTTCTGCTTGCGCTTACGCGTTCGTATCGTCGAGTACTTCAAGAATACGCTAAAAAAATATTTAGTACGTCTCACTATACTGATAGGAGCATATTTATGCAACTTAGTGAGCTTGTTTCTTGGCATTTACTTAGTTTAATTCTAGTTATTTTAGTACTTTAAGCTATTTTCGTGTGTTTGTAGGTTCAAATAACAAAGTTGGCAACAAAGTGTTATTTGGAACATTTTGGAGCATTTTTGGGCCAAGATTGGATAGTGCAAGCATGGAGACATGAGGATGGACGTTTTTGAAGATTAGAAAGCTAGAAATCAGCATGTGTGTGTGCAAGTGTGTTGACCTACAACTACAAACATCCATCCACTACACCCATTACATCCACTCATTACCAAACATCCATCCACTACACCCACTACATCCACTCATTACCAAACACTCATCAACTACACCCATTACATCCACTCATTACCACAACATACATCACTACCACCTTAATTAGATGGTGGTCCTCTCCCTAGCCTATAAATACATCCACCCTTCACCATAACAAAAGATCAGAAAAAATCCATCCAAAGACACTACATTCACATCTCACAACTTCATACACTTACACTTTCATTCCTTGGCCGTGAGCACCATCCATTCATCTATTCATCCATCCATTTCCCATATATCTCAAAACACAACTCCATACACTCCATTCCCTTGGCCGAGACATTCACCAATCCTAAATACATTCATAACCTTTCCATATATCCATACACATCCTTAGACACTTGTGCTGCAACAAGGTGGTGAAGACGAAGGTCCTTGGCGTTTCAAGCATGAAACCTTGGAGCGTTTTAGGTGTACTTTGTTCTTGCTTTCAATGTCTACTTTGTTATTTTCTGATTTTGTTGCAATTATGAGTAACTAAACCCCCCTTAGCTAGGGGGAATTCGAAACCATGTTCATGCTTGCAATATGATTTGATTACTTTCAGTTGTGATTCATAAGTTGTGAATTCAATTTACTTATCCATTTGAATTAAAATTGATTTGTGTATGTTGGTTGAGAGTGCACGCTTAATTTTCATGCATAACTCTGATGCGAGGATATAAGGGAGTTTTACCTAATCGTTATGAACTTATATTCACAAGTAGTAAAGGTTGCTCGTCACAACCGTGTTAAGTAAATTCTTGGCATAAGTTTCATGCAATTCATAGTTACAAGCGTTTCGTCAATGCTTATGATTTTCATAGAACTTAATGATTCTTGCTTGTATCTCTATTATGCAATTCATGTAGGGAACTTGTGGGGAATGCTTTGGGTTGTTGTACGCAATCATCCAATTCAATGAAATTAGGAAAATCTGAGGGTTAATTAGTGCAATTCACAGTTAATCTGGGGCGTTGAGAATTCGTAGTTTATTGAAAAGCAACTGGAAATCGTTTTTTTTTGCAAGTGTGTCATGTGTGGAGAAGAACCTCCTAGCTATCCTTCCATCCATTCAATCTACTCAAATTCGTGCAGATTTCATTAGTTATTTAATTTACTTGTTTTGTTTTCAAATTCGTCAAAACCAAAACCCCCTTTACCTTGTTGAGTCATATTAGTTAGAAACTGATTTAGTTTGTGTTTTTAAGTATTTCGAAACAAGTTAAAACCAAAATTCGTCCAAAAGTGTGTTTAGAGTCCAAATCTGCCCAGTTTGTGTTTTTAGGCATATTTGAGCGTTTTTAGCTTGTTTTGAGTTTTTTGAGTTTGTTTTGAATTCTTTGAGTCTAGTTTAGTGTTTTTAACTTTGTTTATATGTTTTTAAGTCAGTTTAGAGGTTATTAGCAAACCCTCCTAATCCCCCATCCAGAACGATCCCTACTTACATTCTTTACTACAATTGATACAAGAGGGTTTAATTTGTGTGTTAAATTAATTTTCGCATCATATACGTTGGTCAATGAAAGTCAAAACCTTCACCTCTAGGGCATTTTCGTAAATTCACACTTTTAAAATTTATAAAATCGTAGAACTAGGTACAGGTTGTCACACATGCATTTTCATTCTCAAATTTTTTTTTCTTTAAACATTAATTCTTTATTTTTTTTGGTCAAACGATAGATTTTGTTAGATTAGATGTTAGGTTAGTCATCGACGGGGTTTGAACTCACACCGTTATGCAAGAATTCAACACCTTTTTCACCGCTGTGGTAAATGCCCACTTGCTTAATTCTTTGATTTTTAGTCAGCATATTAAGTTTCATATATCAAACACTATTATAATAATTTTTGACCTTCTTAAAGTATGATAATATATATATATATATAGTAGATTCTTGTCGTTCAATGATTTATAAAAATATTAGTTAGAGACTTTCCATCTCGACTTAGCTTTCTGGTAAATCATGGATGCGATTAGAGCTTGATTCCGTGTAAAAGTATATTCTGAAGACCAAGCTTCTTTAGTATTGAAGATAAATTTTAGTTGGTATTCTTGTACTTCACTTATCTAACTAAGGCTCAATTTTTTCAGGAAGCTATGACCAAACCATGAGAAGATCTCAACTGCGTACTAAACCCTGATTCAATACATGTATTTGAAATTAATTCTGCAAAAAAGGATCGATGAGGGGTTAGATTGATTCTAATAATAAAGGATACAAATTTATTCAACATATTGTTTCGAAAGTGATCCATAAAAATGGTCAATGAGGAATTGAGTTGATGGAGCATATTAATTTCTTTGAAGTTGTGTAGGTTGGGCTATGTTAACAAACAAAATTATTAGGGGTATGACTAGTATTTTAAAAAATTATTTCCATATTTTTTGGTTGGACTTTAGGTATTTTTGTGTTTTTATTCTCCTTGAAATGTATAAAAGTAGTAGAGTTACTCAAAATATTGTGCATATTTTTATCTCTATATGTAAGGCTCCCTTCTTATAGTTTTGGTTTTTTATTGCAAGTTAATTTGTTGCATGATTCCCTACTATGGCATGAAAGATCTTTTTGTGTTTGTTTGTTTCTTTTCAAGTCGGCATTTTAATTATTCGACTATTTTCAAGTCATGTGACAAAAAAAAAAAGTTCTGTAGTTTATATGGCTTGTGTTTTTACACTATATATGTTGCATATTGTAAATGTGAATTTACTTAGGAATTAGCTAATTTCTTAGACTTGTAATTGTGTCTTCGTTTCGTAGATTTAGGCCTAGTTTTTAGGCAAATTAATTTGGGGCACAAGACTTATCCAGATTGAGTAGATCAAGGGTTGACTTTGTCTACAAGGTAATTTGCATTTGCATATCATATTAGGAAAACTATATTTTTGTGATTAAGTTTTATTAGGAATGAAATTCATAATAAAATCAATTAGCAGAATTGTTTTCTTTTTTTTTTTTACGTTAAAATCAATTCTACTTTTTCCTACTCTTTTTGGAACGTGATTTCTCTTGATTAAAAAAAGCAAAGCTTGAAGACCTTTGTGACTTACTTCTGCAAAATCTGATTTGAGAGATTTACATTGAGAGAAGCAAAGGTGAGTTCATGGAAAATTAGAATGATAAAGCAACTTTGTGAAGCTTTTTATTTCTAGTTTGCATCTTCATATTTCATAGTCTATATTGGAAGCTGTGTGCAGTGAAAGCTACGTGCTGCATGCTTGTTCGTGAGGATCATTGATTTGAGAGAGTTCAAGCAAGGACCATGTAAGGCAAGACAAAAGTATTGGGTAGATTCTTGTTTAAGAGTTTATCTTCTTGAGTCTTGTAATAGTCTATTCTTAGTGGATTTCTAGACGTTATTCCCGGTTGGGTTTTTTCCTCGTACCATTGGGTACAAAAATCCTTTTGTTAATTTACTTCTGTTGCAAGATTATATTAGTTTGATTTGGGATTGAAATCTTTGTCCAATCATATTTCGGTTATCTATTTACTCGACCTGAGGCACGATTTCACATATGACACTCAAGGGAGAGAGGCTAAAAGCGGTTTCAAATAACCGAAAGTGTTTCTGTAAGAGTTAGAAACTCTAAAGATGATAGTTTTGAGGAGGCTAAAATGCCTCTGAGTCTTACTGATTTCCGAAAAGGTAGACCGCCATAACGAAGCCACCAATTAGTTCCATTTTTAGTAAAGAGAAACCCTAATATATGTGAAAATTGTCCATTTTTTTTTTTATCTCTGCTCATTGTTTTCACTTGGTTGTGAATTTTCAACCAATTGCCTATTAGTTAACAAGTTCCCTTCGGATTTCATTTTCCTGGTAATTTGTTGGGGTTCTCCTCATGAATTGAGATAAAGGTGAATCGGATATGAGAGTGAGAACGTCGAAGAGAAAAGGTTTTCATAATCTCCACAAGAATACTTATGGTAGACTTGTTAAGTACATGCCCACACAAATCATCAGATTGAAAAAAAAAAAATATCGACATCTAGATCTTTAAGATTCCAACTCATTTTTTCTATTTTGAACCAAGTGCAGAACGCCTTCGCGATTGAAAACTATCATTGAGGACATCAGATTACTTTCTAGACCTTGACTCGTGTCTTCCGAAAGGCGATTTTTTTTGTTGATGTCGTTAGAACACTCCATTCATAATACTTATATTTGGAATGTCTCCAGATCCATTTAGTTTGATTTCATCTTACACCATCACCATCACTTCCGATCTCACCTCTCTATTATAGTACATCAAATTAAACGGGTCTTAACGGGTACCCATTAACAACTCAATAAGTTAAGGGGTGTGCTATCCACACACCCCTTTTTACTTCTCTCATACCCTTTGTTAATTTCTGTCATTTGATCTTCTTCAATTCATTTAATTCAACGACCGAAAATTAAAAAGAGGTGAGAGAAGTAAGAAGGGGTGTGTGGATATCATACTCCTAAGTTAATTTGCTACCTCGAGTTTGGAGCACTGCAGATATTATTATTAATAGCCAATAAAGTTAATGTTTCTCATTAAAACTTCAGTCGGCATATGAAAACACACGCAACATGTAGAGGTTATTTTGGTTAATTTCAAAAACAGGTGGGAACTAGGATATATGTACACAAATAGATATACGACTCCCATCTATCATCCATGCAAACGCGGCATTGGTCGAAAAAAGCCAAAAATCCTGGAATGGGGACTTCTTCCCCAAAAACAATAAAAAATGCGGAGTCGTTGAAGCGATTAAGTTTGAATACTCCAGAGTTTAGGGCTTAATGGAAAGACATAAAATCCAAGACAGGAGAAAGCAGCAAAGACATTGTTGGAAACCACATGTTCAATTGCTAATGCCATTCCCAGCAATACTACTTCTCTTTTGTCCTAAATCAACCAAAGCCAAGAAAACCTTTTTTTATTTTTTATTTTTTGAGTTGACTGATATTGTCGTTAAGTTAGAAATTAATTTGCCATGAAGTTCGAACCCTAACTGTCATGTAAAGACATCGTTTATCTCCACCAATATGGTAGAGAGCCACCTACTAGCCAAGAAAACTTATAATTCCTGAGATATTTTCTGATCCACAAAAATGCGGTGTCGTCTAACACATATAGACCAAACACAACCCTAGCTAGCTTGTTTGTGGGGTTTTCTCTACACTGTTCAAAACAAAACCACCCAATGCTTATCACGCCAAATTATAGATATAGGCCCGACGTTTCGTTTCTTTTTTCACAGATAAACAAGCATTTGAAAAAGAAAAAGAAGAATAGAATACCTACAGATATTCGTTCATGCTAGCCAATATTTTAAAAGGCAAAGGCAGAGGTGTAGGTAAGGCGTTTATGGATAGCCCCGTCTAGGTTAAAGTCTTGAGGTGTAAGGCGAAGCTTTAAGGGACCTAAATAATTGAGGACTATTGTGAGTATAATTGGGGACAACTGTGGATTATTAAAAAAAAAAAAAAAACAGGGGACTATTGTGGGTTATAAAAAAAAAATAGAATTGACAAAAAACGACGTTGTTTTGGATCAAGTCATTTAAAAAAAAAATAAAGAATTGTCTAAAATGACGTCGTTTTAGACCAAGTCTTTCGAAAAAAGAAAAAAAAATCTTTTTCTTTGTTTGTACCATACTTAGGGCATTCGTATTTAGATCTCGTATAAATATTCGGGGGACTTAAATGTAATTATGTAATAAAGGAATGGGCAAATATGTAATAAGTGAGGAGCCATTATTCTATAAAAGAACTCCTCACCCCCATAATTAGGGGAGGCCATTTCTGAAGCCTTTTCACCTCTCTCACATCCCCTCTCATATTCAGAGTTTCTCTCCCTCACCTCTCAGATAAATACAATATCAGTGTAGGCGTAGCCCAAACCTTGGGGTGAACCACGATAGATCTTATGTTATTTACATTTCTTGCAGATTCACGGTCGGATTTACGTTGTTCCAAGACCTCCGGTTTTGTGCATCAACATTTGGCACCGTCTGTGGGAAACGACACGAAAAGCTCTGTCGGTTCTCTTACATTTTTTCATCTCCCCACCGTAAAACCTCACCACTGTCCACCGTGGATTTACAAAAACCCACACAGAGGCACAACCACGGAGATAATAGACGAGAAGAAGCTGCAAAGCCACCACGCTCTTAATAGCCAAGGGAACTTGTGTGACTTACTACCTGCATGCTCTTCGAGGTTTGTGGCTGTACCACGATTCCCAACACGTGTCAATTGATGAGGGTTGAGCCCCAAGGAAATATCTTCCAAGCTTAATCAGCTGCCGTTTGATCAAAGGAAGCATTTGATCAACACCATTGATTCGCAGCCATTTAATCAGCTGTCGTTTGATCAAAGCAAGCATTTAATCAGCTGTCGTTTGATCAAAGCAAGCATTTGATTAGCACCATTTGGTCAACATTCGCATCAACGAACGAAATCCCTCAGCGAAAATATCCGAGAGATCGAAAAATGCCTGGCGTTTCTCTCTCGAGCAAGAAAACCGAGCAGCCATCGGAATGTTACCGGCAGTCGAAGCCCATGTGCCACTGCTGCAGGACAGAAAGCCGGTGAGGCGCAGGTTTGTTTCAGGGGCGGTGTTCAACGTGTCCACGAGCATAATTGGTGCCGGAATCATGTCCATACCGGCCACTCTCAAGGTGCTTGGTGTGATACCGGCTTTTGTGCTTATTGTGATCATTGCTTTGTTGGCCGACGTCTCGGTGGAGTTCCTGATGAGGTTCACGCATTCCGACGAGTCCACGATGTATTCCGGCGTTATGAGGGAGTCCTTTGGGCAGGTGGGATTGGTTGCCACAGATATGTGTCATGATTACTAATCTTGGGTGCTTAATTATGTACCAGATTATAATTGGGGATGTTCTATCTGGAAATGGGGCTGTCGGAGTAAGGCATTCCGGTGTTCTGCAAGAGTGGTTTGGAGTCTATTGGTGGAACTCACGTGAAATTGCCCTCCTATTCACGTTTATTTTCATCTTTCTGCCATTGGTTTTGTTAAGAGTCTCTGAGGTTCAGTTCAGCCATATCAGTTTTTCTTGCTGTGGTTTTTGTTGGCATAAGTTCTGCCATGGCGATCTATGCAATCTTTGAAGGGAAAGTCAACACCCCAAGATTGTTACCAAGCTCGGGCAAACAAACCTCCTTCTTTGACTTTTTCACTGTTGTTCCAGTCCTTGTTACAGCCTTCACTTTTCACTTCAACGTTCACCCAATTGGCTTTGAGCTTGGTAAGCCGTCTGATATGATATCAACGGTCAGGATTTCATTGGTGCTCTATGCAGCCATCTACTTCTCCATTGGACTGTTTGGGTACCTTTTGTTTGGGGATGCAATCGTGGTTGACATACTTGTGAATTTTGATAGAAGCTCAGATTCAGCAATGGGGGCAGTGCTGAATGATGCGGTCAGATTAAGCTATGCCCTCTATCTGATGTTGGTTTTTCCTCTCTTAAACTTTTCTCTGAGGGTAAATTTGGATGAATTGTGCATCAACATTTCTGCTCAGGGCTTGGTACAATTCTGGGCCCTCAAAAGATGCAAATTGGAGCGTCTGACAAAGTACAAAGGATAGTGTGCGCCATACTTGAAGCTACTTTTGCTTTTGTAGACCACCCACATGGAAGTTTGCTGTAAAACAGATACGCAAATTTGTAAAAGAAAGGGATAAATGGAGCAACTGACCAAACCCCATGATCTAAATCTGCAATGGAAAGAAAATGAATATAAAAAAGAAAAAGATGTCTGGGGAGAAAAACAAAAAAGGTGTCGACCACTTAAAGAAAATAAAGAACTCTATTATCTTTATCAGACAAAACGATGTAATTTATTTTTCTTATTTCTCGGAGACATCTGTGTAAACCCTATCAGAGGGTAATAAAAAAAAAAAAGGGCAAAGCCCAAAATAAATGGGCTGGAATGTTGTGTGGAGAGCGAAGGCCCATAAGCCCAAAATAGCACCAACCAGATGATCAAAAGTACACCCAGTACTCCAAAATTATTCGGCAACCTGCCACTATTACCACCAACCAGGTGATCAAAAGTACGCCAAGTACTCTAAAATTATTCGGCAACCTGCCGCTATTACCGCTAACCAGGTGATCAAAAGTACGCCCAGTACTTCAAAATTATACATGAGCACTACTCATGTCAATCATACATAAATATTCATGAGCATCACTCATATCAATCATACATAAACATTCATGAGCATCACTCATGTCAACATTCATGAGCATCACTCATGTCAACATTCATGAGCATCACTCATGTCAACATTCATGAGCATCACTCATGACAACATCCATAAGCATCACTCATGTCAATCAACATAAACATTCATGAGCATCACTCATGTCAATCAACATCAAAAGCTTCATTTACAAAAGCTCTAGCTTCAAAAGCTTCATTTACAGAGCTCCAACTTCAAAAGCTTCATTTACAAAAGCTCTAGCTTTAAAAACTTCATTTACAAAAGCTCTAGCTTCAAAAGCTTCATTTACAGAGCTACAGCTTCAAAAGCTTCATTTACAAAAGCTCTAGCTTCAAAAGCTTCATTTACAGAGTTACAGCTTCAAAAGCTTCATTTACAAAAGCTCTAACTTCGAAAGCTTTCATTTACAGAGCTCTAGCTTCAAAGCTTCACTTGCAAAGCTTCACCTACAAAGCTTCAGTGCAGGGTATACAAATACCGCCTCCGAACAACCACCACTTCGGCCCATACATGGATTCAATTTGAAGTCTCCAGCCAACAGACTCTATTGACCAAAGACTTGAGGGACTACATAATGTACCATATATTGGGCCTCAACTGGGCCTCATGAAAAATACTTGGGGGACTTAGCCCATTATTCATGTACTGAGGAGTGAGCCCTTATTTTATAAAAGGGACTCCCTTACTTTCATTAGAGAGCATCAACTCTAGCCCATTATTCATGTATTGAAGAGCGAGCCCTTATTCTATAAAAGGGACTCCCTCACCATCATTAGAGAGCACCCTCACCATCATTAGAGAGCATCGCCGCCTACTGAACAACCGCCTCGCCAGGAGCATCGATTCTAGCCCATCATGTATGTATTGAGGAACGATCCCTTAATTTATAAAAGGGACTCACTCACCTTCAACGCCATAAGTCGAGTCAACCAAGGCAACATAAGCCACAAGCAGAGCAGCCTCGCAACATGTGCTACTTCTAGTTGAGCATCATTTTAGATTGAGCACTGCCTCATATCGAGTATCAGTCCTAGACGACATCTAGTTACTTCAGCCCACACATGGATTGAATTTCAAGTCTCAAGCCAAAAGACTCTCTTGACTGAAGACTTGGGGGACTACTGTTTGTACCATACTTAGACCATCTCCAACCCTGACCTAAAACCTAAAAATATTTAGCCCAGAAAATTTAGGTTTTAGCCCAGAAACAGCTTTTCTACTCCAACCCTTTTGGCCTAAAATTTGAGCCCCAGATTATCAAAAAATGAATTAAGGCTAATTTTTTTTAAATTAACTTTTAAAAAAAAAAAATTATGTAGACTATCCTAAATTAATTTTATGAACATTTTAACCTAAAAATATTTAAATTCCGATAAATTTTGAAAAATCACTAAATCAATACATGAAAATCATGATAAACCACATAAACTTAAAAAAAAAGACAATTAATAAACCACATAAACTTAAAAAAAAAAGACAATTAATAAACCACATAAACTTAAAAAAAAAAGACAATTAATACAATCGAAAACTCATAGACTACATAAACCTAATAATGATATCCATCATCTTGACTTGGTGGTGGACTTGGGTGATAGTCTTGAGATGAATCATCATCTTGAAATATACTTCTTGTGGCATTCCTTCGTAAAATTTATTTTGGCTTACCACGTAAGTATCTCTTCCTCTCTGTAGTGTATTTATCGAGGTCCTCTATTATCAAATTAGTTTCGTACCTTTCTTGCTCCCTATCCCCTTCTTGTTTCATGGCCAAAAACATTTGGGCCGATTCTTCTTGCCGACGACACTGGTTTTCGTTCATTCTTGCCATTTCGCTAACAAATTGTGAATGTATCGGATCTTGGGACTTCCCTTTTCTCTTTGCTTCCTTTTGCTTATCTCTACCCGAGGGCCTTGGCAAAGAAGAAGTTGGGCTTATTTGGTCGATACCTTCATTGTCGGCAAAATTCACACCTTCATTGACATCATTTGGGGGTGGGGCTTCATTGTGAAATAATCTTCCACATTGTTGATTTGCATCGGTTCTCCACCTCGGACAATCCTTGAGGATGTTCCAAGCATGATGTAACTTAAAAGCTTGATTTTTTGGTGTAGTTCTTGTCTTGTAAATTGCCATTGCTTTGTCACCCTATGCAACAAATACATAAAAATAATTAGTTGCAAAATACTATTATGTACATGACAAGTAAAATATCAACAAAGAAACTCACAATTTCTGAGGCGCCCCTTCCACTAGGCATGTCAATCATGGCTCTCTCCAAGCTTCCCTTCCACAAAGTGCACGCTTTGTTGATAATCTTCCACCGATCATAAACACCACCAACTTCCCTTCGACTGGCGTTAGAGTTTTCATGGAACTTATCAACGATTTTACCCCACAAATCCTTTCTATTTTGATTGGTGCTGACGGCACCATCTTCACTAACAGAAATCCATGCCAAACATAAAGCAATATCTTCATCAAAGGTCCAATTACGACCTCTAACATGCTCTTTTGCCATCTTGAAAATTTTGGAAATGAGAAGAAATGGTAGGAAAAAAAAAATTGGAAGAATTGTAGGAGAAAAGTGAGTTTTGTGTGGATGTTTGAACAAATACATAGGTATTTATAGAGTTTTTGGTTGAATTTTAAGTTAAATAATTTTTTTTAATTATTTTAGCTGTTGGATTTAAATTTGGACCGTTAGATTTGATTATATTCGATCTAAGCCGTTGAATTCAATAAATATATAAATATAAAACTAAAAAAAAAAAATTGAACCAGGACCGTTGGATTAACCAACGGCCCATTTAAACATAGCCGTTAGATTACAAAAAGTAGCCGTTGGGCTACTTATTGAACAGACAGCGCCTGACAGCCAGGGGAACACCCCCACGTGGGACTGTTCTGTTTCTGAAAATGCCTAGCGCGTGAAGCGCGTAGGCGAGTAGGGAAATGGAACTGGGCTTCACAGCCCCAGTCTCAGTTGATGGGGCCCATTTTGCTTTGTGGCCTAAAACTGGGCTGGTATTTGACCCTCAAATGAGTTTTAGGTTTTAGGTTAATTTTGAGTCATGGGTTGGAGTGGATTTTGGGGAGAAAAAAAGGGGAAATTTTAGGTTAAAGGTCAGGGTTGGAGATGGTCTTAGGGCATCCGTATTTAGATCTCGTATAAATACTCGGGGGACTTAAATGTAATTATGTAATAAAGGAAGGGGCAAATATGTAATAAGTGAGGAGCTCTTATTCTATAAAATGACTTCTCACCCTCACAATTAGGGGATGCCATTTCTGAAGCCTTCTCACCCCTCTCACATCCCCTCTCATATTCAGAGTTTCTCTCCCTCATCTCTCAGATAAATACAATATCAGTGTGGACGTAGCCCAAACCTTGGGATGAACCACGATACATCTTGTGTTATTTACATTTTTTGCAGATTCACGGTCGGATTTACGTTGTTCTAAAACCTCTGGTTTTGTGCATCAACATTCTTTATGGTCATCTTCTTCCTGAAGATGCTGTCGCACTGTAACAGTTAACTAGAGGACATAGCCCTTCGACTTCAATTTCAGATCGTTGATGGATCTAGGAACGCCTAGTCGATCGTCTAGGCAAGCTTTCGCCTACTCCCACTGGGCAAATGTGTTATCACTCATGCCCCGCTTCCAAAGCCGCCTAGGCACGCCTCATATGTTTTTTATTATTTTTTTTGAAAAATGATATTATCTACATGAGCTTGGGAATGAGCTTAACCTTACAATGAGCTATAAAAAAATGTGGTTCAATTTTGTCTTTGGCGAGAATCGAACCTAAGAACTCTGACTTACAAGAAAAGAAGAATACCACTAGACTGTAGTATTAAGTGGCCACTTGATGCCAGCAATTACATCTAGATCTTTAGAAGAGTGGTATGGAGCCGCATTTCATTATTAACGTACAATAAAAAGCTTAAAACATGCACAACAAAAACCATACAACAGTTCATAAACAGTTTGACGTGCTCAAGCAATTACATTCTAGACAAGGGAATCAATTGAAACAAAAGCTTCAGTTCCATCACTTCACGCGGATTTAACGGTAAATGAACAAAACATAGATGCAAAACATGGAAAATGACAGATTTTGGTCTAAAAATATCAGACGAGATGAATCATCAGTTGAAGATATTTTCATCTTTAGAGAGAGGAGCTCAAGATATTTCAAAATATCACAAGAGCTAGCTCAAGATATTTTAGTCGCATAAGAATATCCAGCCAAGATTCATGCATGAATGCTTGCGGCTTCAAGTGTGTTAAGCATACTAAAATATTTATAATCTATCCAAATCTTATGACTAATATACCCTTGAAAGTTGTTCCGTAAGTCAAGGCCAATAGCACAGGAGAAACAAAACCAGTATAAATTAAAGGTGGTTCAAAATTTTTAAAGGAAAACTAATGAAAAAAATGTTTGAAAACTTTGAATTTTAACGATAAGGATAAAATAAAGGGAACTTTTACGAAAACCACCCGGTACTGTTCACTTTAACAAAAAACCACATTTTTACACTAAAAAGTCAATCCTGGTACTATTCACTTTACCTTTTATTTTGTTCTTATCATTAAAACTCAAAGTTTTCAAGCCATTTTCATTAGTTTTCTTTAAAATAAAGGGTAAAGTGAAAAGTATTATGATTGACTTTTTAGTGTAAAAATATGATTTTTTGTTAAAATGAACAGTACCGATAATTTTTCGTTAAAATTACCATTTTTTAATTAATTTTAAAATTTCCACATGCACTACAATTTAAGAGAAAACTGTAGCAATGATCCCTTAACTTTAACGCAATTGGAGCGTTGGTCCTTTAACTCATCAAAATGTGCAGCTATGGTCATTTTCGCCAACTTTGTCATAACCTCTGTTAAAATGACTCGTGGTTGAAGAATCATTACTAAGATTAGGTTAAAGTTGAGAGACTATTTCTTTAATTAGGTTAAAGTTGAGGAATCACTGCTATTGGATTAAAGTAAAGAACAATTTTCACTTTTGTTATCTATATTTCTCCCTTAATTTAGCTTCACGTACATGGCACGTAACTCATTTTGACAGATGTTCTGATGAAGTTGATAAAAAATATCATAAATGCACGTTTTTATGAGTTAAAGACCAATGATTGTGAAATTTTAGTTAAAAAATCATTATTTCAATTCAATAAACGTTGAGAGACCATTACTACAATTTACTTCAAATTTAAACGCCAAAGTTCCCTGTAACCAAAAAGGAAAGGAAATTCACATTTTCCTGGAAATTGCAACTTGTAAGAATGGAAGAGGTGTAACCACGTATAGAGAAAACAACTGAAAAAAAGTGAGCTGAGTCAGACCAACAAATAAAATGAAATATGAGCTGAGCTGCTTTTGATCACTTGCACTTTTTCTCTTTTCAACTGGATCCCACCAAACCGACCATTCCTCAAGAGGGAATTTATTTTTATAATTAAGGACGCAACCCCTTCATGCATTCTCATCACTTTTTCTCTCTTCCCTTCCCTTCCATTCAAACCCCAAAACACGCTTCAGAAAATACAATGACGTTAACTCTCCGTTCTTCAACTTCCTTCGTCAATCTTAAAGACCATAAGGGCCTTAAAAACTCCGGAGACTCCCCCGGCACGATATGCTTTGCACAAACCAAGCCATCATGCCGTCTACGGGCAAAGAGTTCAATGCAAGAAACACGGCTCTTGCACGAGAAGAACTTAATGACCATCTCTGATGGAAGGAGAGAGTTGCTTCATGCACTACCCAATATTGCTCACACCAGCACTGACAACAAGGTGCCTGTGTACGTGATGCTTCCGCTCGACACGGTGAGTCACGTAGGGCATTTGAATAAGCATGAATGCGAGTTTGATGGCCCTGAAGCAAGCAGGGGTGGAAGGAGTTATGGTGGATGTGTGGTGGGGATTGGTGGAGGAGGACGGACCTTCCAAGTACAACTGGGAAGGGTATGCCGAGCTTGTGCAGATGGTGCAAAAGCACGGCATGAAGATCCAAGTCGTCATGTCTTTTCATCAGTGCGGAGGAAATGTTGGAGACTCATGCAGGTGTGTTTGGTGGTTCTAATTGCAGTATATTATGTTTAATGTTCTCTATAACTTACACAACACAAACAGCCATGCTATTGGATTTTTAATGGAACCTTTGACATGCTTAACATAAAAGTGCTTATGAGCAAAAAGTGCTTTCTATGTTTTTGCCCAGAGTTTGATCTAACTCCACCTAGTGTGGATTTATGCAGCGATTCACTAAAGCACAAATTTTATGAATTTTCAGCATTCCTTTACCTCCATGGGTGCTTGAAGAAGTCAGCAAGAACCCTGACCTTGTTTACACAGACAAATCAGGCAGGAGGAATCCCGAGTACATATCCTTGGGATGTGATTCATTGCCTGTTCTCGGAGGAAGAACTCCCATTCAGGTCTACACCGATTACATGAGGAGCTTCCGCGACAGATTCATTGACTACTTGGGCGACGTTATTGTGGTAATTATCTGCAACAAAAATGCCATAACTCAACTTTATGCTATTATTTTTGTAGTAGAAATTCGAAAGTTCAAAAAAGTAGACATAAAGAGATTTTTGCCAGTGTCTGACTGGAAAAATAAAAAAGATTTTCAAACAGAAGAAAACTAATTTGGGCTAGGACAAGCTGGCATCATTCGACGAATGTCAACATTCGTCTGAAATTACAAGGGACTTGTATCAAAGTTGGAAACTCAATTCCAATTACTTGTACAGGAAATTCAAGTAGGCATGGGTCCTTGTGGGGCGCTCAGATATCCAGCTTATCCAGAAAGCAACGGAACTTGGAGGTTTCCTGGAATCGGGGAATTCCAATGTTATGACAAGGTAATTATTCTAAACAGAAGCCCTTATTCCATTTCTGCTGGCCAATTAAATTACCCTAAACCGAACCACATCATATTTCGATAATTTATTTTTGTGATATTCCTTATTCCTAAACAAGTTTTTATGTCAAGCAGTACATGAGAGCTTCCTTGGAAGCATCAGCAGAGGCATTGGGGAAGAAGTGGACCACATGATTCCGGCCAGTACAATCAATTTCCTGAAGACACCGGATTTTTCAAAAGAGATGGAACATGGAACACTGAGCATGGACAGTTCTTCTTTGAATGGTACTCCGGAAAGCTACTAAGACACGGAGATAGAATATTGTCAGCTGCGAAAGGAGTATTCCAAGGATCTGGAGCTAAACTATCCGGAAAGATTGCTGGGATTCACTGGCACTACGGATCAAGATCACATGCGGCTGAATTAACTGCAGGCTACTAAAACACTAGACACAGAGATGGTTACGTACCAACAGCCAGGATGTTCAGCAAAAACATGGTTGTATTAAACTTCACATGCATGGAAATGAAAGATAGAGAACAGCCTGAACATGCAAATTGCTCACCGGAAGGTCTGGTGAGGCAGGTAAAGATGGCGACCAAGAGTGCTGGAATTGACCTAGCAGGAGAAAATGCCCTGGAGAGGTATGACACTGGTGCGTTTGCACGAGTTCTAGCAACATGCAGCTCAGACTCCGGCAATGCCTTAAGTGCATTTACATATCTCCGAATGAACAAGAGATTGTTCGAGGGGGATAACTGGCGAAACATGGTTGAATTTGTGAGAAGCATGGCAGAAGGTGGCCGGAACAGAAGTCTTTTAGAGTGCGACTCTACCGGAAGCGACCTCTTTGCTCGTTTTATCAAAGAGAAGAAAGTCGAGAAAACCAAGGAAACTGTTCTTGTGTAAAGATGCTGGAAACTGTTCTTGTGTAAAGATGCTAGAAATTATTTGTTTCATTATTTTGTTCCATCACAAGCTTTTGTAATGTGTGATCTCACCTATATGATGGTTCAGTCTTTTAAATCGAATGAAATATATGGTGGAAACCTCTTCATGGTCATGTCCTGGCTGCTTCAACTAGAATGCACCTTCATTGTGAAGCAACTTGGTTTTGACAGTCAAAGTTTTATGGAATTAAGCTCTAATCCAACCTTTGATTTATAGAAAAGTTAAGTCGAGTTGCTAACTCTTCAACTAATTTTTTTGGTAAATCAACGACCGGCTAGAGTTTACCTCCAAATCTGCGGCCAGGTACTAGATGTTCACAACTTAGGTGTATTCAATGTGTGTTTCAATCCTCAAATAGCATCTTTCGAAAAGAACAAAAAAATAACCAAAAGCAAAAATAATATAGCCGTTAAATCTTGATGTAAAGTTTGTACAACCTTTCTACTCTAAAAAATATTTTCTTTTATTTTACTCTAATATTTTATAAAATTGTAATCACATGTTTACAAATTTAATTTACAATTTGCGTAGATTTGCATAAGTGAGGATAATTGGATTGACTTTTAAGGTTTTTAATTAGGACATAGGTTGTGAGAGGTTTTAAGTTCGATTATAGTCAAATGCAAATTTGAATCATATTATTGCTAGTTTATTGTGAGCCTAACCCCACCCTCTCGTCCTTGGTGTAGACAATAGTGTTTGTTAAAAAATAAATTATAACCTAACATATATATTTGTTATCAAACTTGACTGATATCCACATAATAATAGCATGCAACATCCAAGATCTTCAACGTATATCCAGGATATCTCAAACACTGGCAATACTATAAATCAAACTATTGGAAAATGTGCTTTGACAGGAATATCACAAGCATCATATCTTTTCAGTTCAGTCATCGCAACATTCGGTTCATAAAAAGCACGCTATAGTTCAAGAAAAAAACAGAGAATATCATAGCCTGCTGCTCAGAGAGAGTTTTTCATTTCATATTATTAAGCTTCTTTCCTTCTATCAATTCAAATTTTAAAATACGAAACAAGAAAACTCCAGCTCGTGACATTTTGCAGAATCGGTGAATTACAATCACATGCAACAAATAGAGATACCCATTAATTGTTAATTAACTGAGATCACACTAGCTTGCAAGTTGCAACAACAGTTAATTAATCCCAATTAAAATAATTAATACAAGATAATTTTGGGGAGTGGGAGAGTATTAAGGAAGATAATAAATCTTCCATTTTTGTTGATGAAAAACAGTTTAGCAAAAGTTAAATGTGGTTGGTTTGTTATTAACTGTAGTTAGTTAGAATGGTTACAAATTCAGTTAAGGTAGTCAAGGGTATATTTGTAAAGAGCAAAATGCTATATATATTCTCTTGTGTGTAATTGTACATTTGTGAAATGAAATACAATCTTGTTGAAGAAGTTTTATCTTTCTATATGGTCTCATCGCCAGTCGCCTCACGGCTCCTCTCGATCCTCTTCTCTTCCGCTCCGATCTTCTAATCTGTATCTCGATTTGTTCTCTGTGGTGTTGATCTTGATCTGTTTTCATGGCGACTTCGTCTGAGTCGGTGCCTGTTCCCAATCCCTCTTCTAACCCTAGTTCATCTTCTAACCCTAATTCCTCTTTGTATTCCTCTCTCACGATCCAAAATATTGGCAGTATGGTGCCAATCAAGCTCAAGAGGACCAATTATCTGCCGTGGTGTGCTCTGTTTGCTCCGATTCTTCGACGGTATCGTCTTCTTGGTATCGTCGATGGCACCGAACCCTGTCCTGCTCCTCTTCTCCCTGATCGTACTCTTAATCCAGCTTTCGAAATTTGGTATGAGAAAGATCAGAATCTTCTGATCTGGTTTAATTCCACGTTGTCTGAAGAGGTAATTCCTGTCACGGTTGGTGTTTCGTCTTCTCGCGATCTCTGGCTTAAGCTCGAACAACGATTTGGGGGTATCTCTGATGCCCATGTTCATCAGCTTCGTTCTCGCCTTCAAAGTGTTCAGAAAGGTTCTCGATCCATGTCTGATTATTTGCAAGAACTCAAAGAGATCTCTGATTCTCTCACTGCTGCTGGAGCCTCAATATCTGATCGCGATCTCATTGCTGCTACTCTGGCTGGTCTTCCTGATGAATTTGAATCTTTCACCGACTCAATCATGCTTAGGTTATCGTCTACATCTTTGGATGAACTCCATGGCTTGCTCCTTACCAAAGAGCTTTCTCTGAATCGTCGTAAGAAAGTTGTCTCTTCTGGTATGTCTGAACCATTTCATGCCTTATCGATTCAGGCTCAACCTCCACTTCTTCCCACTCCTCCACAGGTGTATGTTGCTCAGAATCAACCCCTTCAGCACTCTTTTCGTTACAATTCCAATCGTGGGAAGCAAAATCGTGGTAATCGAGGTTTTCACCGTGGTAATTCTTTTGCTGGAGGTTTTAATCGTGGTAACTCTTTCACTGGTGGTTTCCATCATGGTAATTCTTCCAATCGTGGTTCTCCCTCTGGTCCTCGGGCTCCTTGTCAGATTTGTGGTAACTTCAGTCATGAAGCGCTTGACTGCTTTGACCGGATGAATCCTGATATCTGTGGTCGAATCCCCCCTGCCAAACTTCAGGCAATGTGTGCCCGTTCCGATGTCAAGTCCTCTCCTACTTGGTTAATTGACTCAGGAGCAACCTCGCACATTACTAATGACATATCAAATATCACCTCCCCTACCCCCTACACTGGTGAAGACAAAGTTTACATCGGTGATGGTAAAGGTCTTCCTATTTCCCATGTTGGTTCATCTACATTATGCACCCCTACTTCTTCTTTTACATTGTCTAATGTTCTTCATGTTCCTCATATGCAACACAATTTGCTGTCTGCCTTTCAATTTCTCCGGGACAATTATTGTTCATTGACTCTTGATTCTAATGGCTCCGTTGTTAAGGATCGTTCCACGGGGAAGACGCTTTTGTGGGGTTCCGTTAAAGATGGCTTCTATCCTTTGCAGTCTACTACATCTTCTAGTTTCGTTTCTGGTAAAGCTTCTCCTTCCCTTGCTGCATCAGCCTTTGTCAGTATTAAAGCTCCAATAAAGGTATGGCACAGGCGATTGGGTCATCCATCTTCTGCCATTTTTCGTCGGGTAATGTCTACTACTACTCTTGCCGTCCAAGGTCGGTCTACCGTTGATTTTTCCTGCTCCGATTGTGCATTGGCAAAGAACCACAAGCTTCCTTTTGGCCTGTCTTCTTCAGCAACTACTCATAGTCTTCAACTTTTACACTGTGATTTGTAGGGACCTGCTTCTGTTCCATCTAGCAGTGGTTTCAGATATTACTTACTTCTTGTTGATGACTTTAGCAAATACAGCTGGTTTTTCCCTTTGAAGGCCAAGTCGGATGTATTTTCTACGTTTGTTGTTTTCAAGAATTATGTAGAAAATTTGCTTGGTAATAAAATCAAAGTGTTGCGTTCCGATTCAGGGGGTGAATTCACTGGTCATTCTTTTGCATCTTTTCTTAATGAGCATGGTATTTTTCATCAATTAAGCTGTCCACACACGCCTGAACAAAATGGCTGTGCTGAGAGAAAACATCGCCATCTTGTTGAGACCGCCCGAACCTTACTTGTTGCTTCTCATGTTCCTCATGTATTTTGGGTCGAGGCTTTCTCTACTGCCTTGTATCTTATTAATCGTCTTCCCATTTCTGGTCACTTGCAATCTCCTTGGGAAATTTTATTTCATCAGCACCCGGATTATTCCAAACTCAAAGTCTTTGGTTGCCAATGTTTCCCTTGGCTTAAACCTTATGTTCACAGTAAATTGGATGCTAAAAGCAAGAGTTGTGTATTTTGGGCTATAGTCTTCAGCACAAGGGTTATCGGTGCTTTGATCCGGTTGATAACCGCGTCTATATCTCCAGACACGTACTCTTTAATGAAGCAGTCTATCCTTTTCAGTCTCTGCAGCTTCCATATTCTCACTCTGACGATGTTTCTCCCGTGTCTTCTTCTTCGATGGATCTTTATTTTCGCACGATTACTCATCCTGGTGCGTATCCATCTCCTGATTCTTCACCTCCTGCTGCTCCTTCTACTACTGCTGTTTCTCCACCTCCAACTACTTCTCCTTCTCCAGCTACTTCCCTCCATTCCGATGCTTCTCCACCTGTCTCTACCTCTATGGTCAATATTCATCCTATGGTTACCCGATCCAAAGCCGGCATCTACAAACCTAAGGCTTATACAGCCACTAAGCATCCTCTATCCGTTGTCATGGATTCCGTTCCCAGTACTTATCTCCAAGCATCTAAGTTTCTTCACTGGCGTGCTGCTATGCAGGATGAATATAATGCCTTACTGTCTACAGGCACTTGGTCATTAGTTCCTTCGAATTCCTCTCAGAACATTGTTGGCTGCAAGTGGGTATTTCGGGTTAAGCAGAAACCTGATGGTACTGTGGATCGTTACAAGGCCCGGCTTGTTGCCAAGGGCTTTCATCAACAACAGGGAATTGATTTCCAAGAGACTTTCAGTCCGGTTGCTAAACCGGTTACCATTCGAATCCTTCTTAGTCTTGCTGTTCAACATAATTGGTTTTTAAATCAGTTAGACATCAGCAACGCCTTCCTTCATGGTGATTTAAAAGAGGATGTCTACATGATTCAACCCCCGGGTTTTATTGATCCTCTTTTCCCCAGTCATGTGTGCAAACTTCAAAAATCGCTTTATGGTCTTAAGCAAGCCCCTAGAGCTTGGTTTGAAAAACTATTTCGAGCTCTGGTTGATCTTGGCTTCCATCAATCTTCTTCTGATGCATCTCTGTTTGTCCTTCATAATCCTAAGCTGGTTATCGTTCTTGTTTACGTGGATGATATTCTCGTAACTGGCCCTGATTCTCATCTCTGTCATCAATTCATTAATCAGCTTAGTAATCGGTTTCCAGTGAAGGATCTTGGTCCTTTACACTATTTCTTGGGGCTGGAAGTTCAGCGATCTTCTAAAGGGATATTTCTTCATCAAACTAAATATCTGCTTGATCTTCTTCAACGGACAAATATGCAAGGTGCAAAACCTTGTTGCACACCTCTTGGCTCCAATAAACTGGATCACACTGGTTCTCTTCTCCCTAACCCCACCGAGTATCGTTCTCTTGTTGGAGGCCTTCAGTATCTCACGTGGACTCGACCGGACCTTGCTTTTGCTGTCAATCAGCTCTGCCAGTTTATGCATGCTCTGCATGAACAACATTTTCAAGCTGCCAAACGGGTTCTTCGCTTTCTAAAAGGTTCTGTCTCTCAGGGATTATGGTTTACACAGGGTCTTGTTGATCTCTCAGCATATTCTGATGCTGATTGGGCTGGCAGCCCTTTTGATCGGCGCTTAACCAGTGGCTACTTTGTTTTTCTTGGTCCCAACCTCATCAGCTGGAGTGCCAAGAAACAAAGTACTGTCGCCCGTTCTTCTACCGAAGCTGAATATAGGTCTTTGGCTCATACAGCTGCAGAACTCACTTGGGTTTGTAAAATCCTTCGTGATCTTCATTGTCCTCTCCCCAAACTGCCTATCTTATGGTGTGATAACATTTCCGCCATCTCTTTAGCCTCTAATCCTGTTTTTCATGCTCGCACTAAGCATGTTGAGATTGATTATCATTACATTCGCGAACTGGTTCTTGCTCATCTTCTCAAAGTCCAGTTTGTTTGCAGTGCTGATCAACTTGCTGATCTTCATACAAAATCCCTGTCTAAAAATCAGTTTCGATACCTGTGTTCCAAGCTTCCCGTTGGCATCAACTCTGATTCCTCCTCTTGCTTGAGGGGGTGTATTAAGGAAGATAATAAATCTTCCATTTCTGTTGATGAAAAACAGTTTAGCAAAAGTTAAATGTGGTTGGTTTGTTATTAACTGTAGTTAGTTAGAATGGTTACAAATTCAGTTAAGGTAGTCAAGGGTATATTTGTAAAGAGCAAAATGCTATATATATTCTCTTGTGTGTAATTGTACATTTGTGAAATGAAATACAATCTTGTTGAAGAAGTTTTATCTTTCTATAGAGAGTACAGGTACCCATCAATTTCAACTTGAAGCATGAGGTGGAGATGGAGGTGGGCGATCGGAGTTGGGACGCTGGCCGTGAAGGTCTTCGATCAAGCTGCCGAGTTCTTTGCGAGCAGATTCCCTTCCGAACATGAAGCCGTACCAGCCGGAAACAGCAGAGAAGACGGTTGCGGTGACAATTGTATGAAGGAGTGTGAAGGTTTTCTCCATTTTTATGGGATTTGGGGTTTTGGGAAAGAATTATTTGTATTTGAGAGAACGAATGAGAGGTGAGCGTTTGAACTGTTTGAACTTTGAAGGAATGAGATCCCCTCCGGATCATGTAATTAAATACCACGTGAACAATTTGTGGAATTTTTTTAAGGGCAGTTTAATAAATATTTTATTTTGTTGTAATTAATATTTCATATTGTGTGTTGCCACTTAGTACTATGGACTAATGATATTTTACTTGTAAGTAAAATGTTCAAATGCGAATTTGAACCACATTATTGCTTAGCCAATTGTGAGGCTAAACCTACCACTCTTCCCTTTAGTGTAGATAATATCATTTGTTTAAAAAAAAAAATTCATATTTTTATTAAAGATTGGTTCGAAAAATATTTTATTTAAAAACACTTTCAGTCATTTTAAAAGCACATCTAAACGAATCATTTCTTATTAGGTTTTGTATTACTGATTTATTATAAATAAAAGCACTTGCATAGGAGAATATCAGACATGGATCCTCTCCGGATCCAATTGTACTAATCCTAGGGATCCATCAATCCGGACCGTTGAAATTTGATCCAACGATTAAAGTTATTATAACTTTTAAAGTGTGCCCCTGTTTGTAACCGTTAGATCAAATTTTAACATCCAGGATTGATGGATCCCTAGGATTAGGACAATTGGATCCGGAGAGGATCAATGTCCAGAGAATATCATCCTACGATTTCCCTAGGTACTCATGAAGTTAATAAAAATTTTATTTTGTCAAAAACGTTTATAAAATTTGAATCCAAAGTTTTCGAAAAACTGTCATAGAAACTCGTTGCTTTTTTTTTTTTTTTAAATATAACCCCCATGAACTCAAAGTTTTCATGAAAATTTAAACCAAAACATGCCTAATTTAACCTAAATATTCTACTCCTTGTATATGAATGATTTGATTTCTTCATTGTACTAACCACAATCATGTTTCTTTTTGTGACAACAACATGTCGCAACAAACTCGACTTTACCGCTGGCGAAGCTGATAAAGTAACTGCCATGATCTTCATACGAAGGCATACGCATGAAGTAATGCAGACCAAATACTCGTTGATGATGATCCACAAGCTTTATGGCTTGCTGTGAAGAACATTTTGATCATCAAAGAGAGATCTTTTTTCCTAAAGCTAGACATAACTTGCAGCATTTATGCTTCAGGACTTTAAGTTTGTGAATAAATACAATTAGAAAGTTTGTCAAATTTGATCAGTTCTCAAGTTTTGTAAAGATGACTTGATTGAACAAAATCTCTTGGAGAAGACCAATCTAAATTTCCATGCCACCAATATTGTACCCCTATTATGAATAGGAAGGGGATCTTCATTACCAAGAATGACATAAGTATTACCAATATAGGGGTGAGGATCCTAAAGAGCACCACCATTGTTAGTCATGTGATAGGGGGCACTAGTGTCATGAAATCAATTCGGATCCAAACTATAGCATGGAGCATGAAACCCAATGAAAGTAGCAGTAGGATGGTGATCGTAAGTCGTGACATGATAACTTGGAGAGTTACATTAAGTGCACCAAAAGGCGAGCAGAGCACCAATGACACCCTGACCTGTGGGGCTGGGTGGATGACCCTAAAAGGATTATCATCCAACCTTATGGGATGTTAGAGATTGTTGCGTCGAAGAAGTTTAAATGATTTGAGAGATCTAAAGACAATTAACATCTTCATCACAGTTGAGTACAAGCTAAAGTAAAGAAAAGAAGACATTTTCATTTCATTAAATGATGAAGTTACATGGAGATTCTACTCAGCTCATCTGAAGCAACTATCTTAAGATGGTGTGCCGACGTAAAAATAAAGATTCTACTCAGCTCATCTGAAGCAATAGAATCCCTCTGCATCCATGCTTAAATGACCCATGCTGCTATGTGGGTGCACTAAAGCCACTCTATGGAATGGAAAATTTGGGGGCATATGCTAAGGCTGAGGCCCATTACCAATCTCATGGTTGAACCCGTCATTCGAATCAATGAGAAGCTGATGGATACTTTGACGCTCGAGAAGAATAAGGCTCGGGCTGATGATGGTCTTCCCAGAAACTTTGATATTGATCCCAAAGCATACACCTATGATGATGAAGTGACCAAGGATGCAGAAGCTAGGATTAGCCTTAAGCATGTTGCTTTTTGCGGCTACTGAAGCCTGAGATATCCATGCAGGTCTCAAAGAAAGCACTCATCTCTCATCAAAGAAAAACTCAGTACATAGGTCAAACCAAAAGCTGTGAGGGCCACATGACAAGTGGCACATGGTGGAAATCTCCTCACCAATCTCATAAGAGGGCTGAGTTCAAACTCAAGGTGCTATCAAGAGCTGTGAAAACCAGGGAGGATTTTCTGAAAAATATGAAGGTTCTGAAAATTCTGAGAAGATTAGGAGATTAAAAGCTTGAAATTATTAAGGTGTTTAACCAAGTAGTTAAGAAGGAAATTTATAGTGGACAATCAACTTAGAGATAGGATTTGGGGGTTAGCGCAAGGGTCTGGAAGTGCAACGGCTGTTTTAATTAATGAAAGTTCCAAGGAAGACGCACCCTGATTTAATCATTATTAGCGTCTCAAAGGGCAGACTTAACAATGATTAAAGGGGGCATTGTTTGGGTAGCATTTGAACTTTGGGCCGAAAGGAAGGAGGGCCCAAAAAGACTAAAGAAATGAGGCTTGCTCAAAACCCAACACCAAGCCCAGACCGTCCATCTTAAGACCAATTGGTGCTCTCCATTAAATGCAAAGATTGGGTGCTTACAAAGGAAGTGACAACCAATGGAAATCCACTAACTCTCGGCCTAAAAGCACTTTACAAATGGCATAGCATGTAAATTACTGATGGTTCCCTACCCTCCAAATTGCTTTCGGGCAAGAACAGAAACATCACAAGTTAAGTTAATTCATCTATAAAAGGAGGAAGAGGGCCCAGAGACAAGGACACTCAACCAATCAAACAAACAAACATACAACTTGTCTCTCAGCCAAGCAAATACCCAGAAAGCCGTGCTTTGTCAAAACTCTGCACCCTTTTAACCTTAGATTTCCTTAGAAAGACATCTTTTGTGTATGTAAAAACTTTGCTACCTTTTCTTAAATGTTGTAGTATCGATCCCTCTTGTGTAAACTCTTTTCTAGTTATCCCCTTTAGTATTCAATCCTTTGTAAACTGCAAAGAGAAGAGACGTAAGACTTTTAACCTTGCCTGACAAGGTGAAATCTTGCCCGACTCTCTTTGTTTTTGTTTTTCAATTAACAGATCTGGTGTTATAATGTATTCCCTAGTTTATATTCAAGTTATTTCTAGTCCTTTGATGACTCAAACCCCTATCAATTCTCAGATATGGTTCACTTAGTGGTTTTATCAAGATTGGAATGAATTAAACTGATGCCTTGATCAGATTTGGACCTTCACCCCTCGAGCATACAGGATAACTAAAAGTCCTTGATCTCAAGGCATAGAAAAGAACTTAATGTAGGCTTAACCCATCTACAACAATCCTTTGATAAACAAGAAGTCAGAAATAACTTAGGGCGCAAGTAATCGACTTAAAACACACTTGTTCTACATCTACCATACATAAATGGTAGTGGCACGCCTAATCACCTAGTTGGTTTTGATTGCGAGTCTCAATTCCTACACCTAAGGCCCTCACAAAGGCATATTTTAGAACTAATTATGTTATCGTCTTGCAGTATTGTGACAAACAGGAGCTCGACAATCAACCAAAGTGCCAACTCCTCAGGAAGCTGTGTGCTCGAGCCAGGAACGCCCACCAGCCAGATTTCCTGCCCGAACAAAAATATCAAGTAACTGAAATTGAAGATTAGTAGCATTAGCCATAGAATCCTGAGAAAAGTGCTAATGAAAACAATCCCAAATAACCTTGGATGATGGTTTGCCGACGACAAGCGAGAGAATCGACTCAGAGAGAGTAAAGGTAAGATAAATGCACACCAACTTATCCTGTTTGTACCAACTGACATAGGCAAGATTGGGCTTGGCAGGAGCATCATTGAAGGTAGGGAGAGTGGCTGCAAGGGCAGCATTCGATTCATCAACAAACTGAAACAAGTCATGGCCAACCAAGAAGGGTTTCATCTGACAAGTCCAAAGAAGATAGTTGGACTGCGTGAGTTTGAGAAATGAGCGACATTGGGTCTCAAGAGAGGAGAAGTTACGCAAAGAAAAATAACCTAAACGATTGATATCATGTAGAAAGTTTTAACTGAAGGATTTGATTGATATGAGTAGTATACAACTGGTGTCATCGTTGAGTGACATGAGAAATAGATGATAATTGTATACAACTGTTCACAATTACAGGATTTCTCAATTGCTGGTATATTCATATAGCTGGTGTTGAAAGGATTTGCGATTGAGTTTGGTACACCTCTTGAGCATTTAACAAAATCATTTGAACATTTCTTAGTCCGCGAATCACTCCATATGATGCTCTCATATGTTTTCTTTCAACCTTAGTCACTGTGGTATTAGATCGAAATCTTATTGTTCCCTGCAGTAATTTGAAGTAGCCTCGAACTCTATATATAGCTGTGGTTTCGGTTTTCACACTTACGGTGCAAGTAGCAAATATGTTTCCTATATCCCTATGAACCGAGAATCACCATCGAAAAGGAAACCTGAAACTACAAACTCTAACAGAGAGAGACTACAAACTCCAAGTTTTAAAAAACGCAAATGGCGCCTCTCAGTAGGAGACTACAAAAGTGAACAAAAGAAAAGACATACCATGGTTGTGGGCTTTATATATATATGCACACAACGGCACAAACCAGAAGAATGCTGCAATCATTTTGGTTGAACACCAACCAAGTTAGACAACAAAATTTGACAAAACCCCAAATTGTGAACTTTAGTCATTCATTGATTAAGTGAATTTCCCCTAAAAAGTAAGAAAGTAGAAACAGAAAACAAATAGAGTACATGAAAAAATAAGACTGAAATCAAACAGAAATAGCCCAACGCGAAGAAGAAACGAAAAAGGTGATCCACTATAGGAAGAAGTGATCATCATGAAGCTCTGGAATCAAATTACCAACTCTGATCTTTTGGACATATTTGATAAAACTTGGGGTAGATCCATACCCCTTTGTATTTGGGGCTTTTGCATTCACCAGGAATGGTCTCATTACAAATGAATGGGTCGTTGCCATCTTCTTGCGTTTGTGTCCCAGTTTGGGCCCAAAATAACAGTTTGGGCCGAGTGTAGGGTCATTCTCGGCCCGGGAGGCCTTGCGACAAGAATACCATGGATCGTTCAGTACGTGGGCCTCCAAACCTAGGTTGGCTAGGTCATAACGCAAGAGGTCGAATCCTAGTGCAATAAGGAGTCTCGGCAGGACCCGGAAACGAATCCGGCTCAGGTAAAGGACTAGGTTCACAGTCCTAGTGAAGGTAGGACTGGTCGAGTTGATGCTGATCAGGGGAAGAAAACCTAGTCCGAGTAGGTTTTTAACTCGACCTTGGGGGGAGCCATTGCTATAAATAGAAGAGGTTGCACATCATTCAAACCCCTGCAAATCAATACAAAATTGCCCTGCGCAAACTCTCACAACTTGTGATTTTTCTTTTTTCCTTTTTCGCTGACACATCTTCCGTTGGCATCAACAGCACTGTGGAAGCAACCGGTGATATCTTAAGTCGGTATAGATAGCTCTGTCACCGTAGAATCGATCGGTCTTGCAGTATCTTCCGTTGGCATCAACAGCACTGCGGCGAGAACGGTTGATTACCTATCCAAGTCTCGGTCAAGAAGGGTTTCTGAACCCTTATTGGTCGAGGTCATCTCATCAGCCTTCTCGGCGAAGTGAGGTGTTACAGTTATTACATTCGGCACATTGAAAGCCGAATTTGATATTGAACTTCGTAAGAATAGTAACCTTGTCTTCAGGTTCGAGAGCCCAAGAGGCTGAGACGTGTTCCTTTCTCGGCCGCAATCGCAAGACGCAGAAGTCAGTAGCGCGACCCAACGCAACATTAATAAATTTACTCCTCGGCCGAGCTCGGCCGACGAGTTGGCACGCCCCGCATTCACCGAAGGACGTAATTAGCTCATTAATTACTTGGCCTGCGCGCCACGTAGGCTTTGTAGTTTCTAGGGTCAACATTTTGGCACGCCCGGTGGGACCCAGTGCTAAACTACGAAGTTCATGCCAATTGAAACACGATCGGTAAAAAAGAAAACAACTATGGGAAAGTCGACAGCCGATTTGCCGAATCAAAGCCTGGGACAAAGTGTGCCACAGGCGCAGAATCCCCTTAGCGCTGTGATACCTGAGTCCACGAGCGCGACTCGCTGAGAGAGAGAAGTTAATCTCGGCGGTTAACTCCGTGGTTTAGAAATCCCTAACAGAAACACATGCGTTCTCAATGAAGGGATAGTAGAGGAGTGTGACGAGGATGGTGGTGAAGGATCTGACCTACCAACGAGGTCGTTTCTCCGAAAGCGACTAGACGAGCAGTCTCGGTCAGTCGAGCAGACGTTTAGTCGAGGCATTGACAAGCTGCATGACGCGATACTCAGTTCCAATGATCGACAAACCAGGCTGCTCGAAATGCTGGTTAGTAAAGTTGGTGGCAGCAGACCTTTCGATCTTCTCCAACATTGTCCACCAGGAAACAATCCGGTACCGATTGTACCGGCCGAGCCTATTCCTGCTCCGCTCAAACCAATTAACTTGGAAAAATGAGGAGGGTCGAATAGTAGGTCGGACGGAACCAACCAGAGGATCGAAGCAACACCTGTTGATATGACCGAAGTTCAGCGGATGATCGACTCGGCCATGAAGAAAGGGCCGAAGTTTCCCAAGTTTATTCATCTGTACCCAGCTTACGTGGAAACGTTTGGATACCCGAAGGGTTTCAAGATCCCAGATTTTAGTCTTTTTGCCGGTGAATCGTCCCTGTCTTCGTTGGAACACGTGGCTCGTTTCACCGCGCAATGCGAAGATGTTAATAGTGATTTCCATAAGTTACGGCTGTTCAACTTTTCATTGACCGGCTCGGCATTTGCCTGGTACATCAATCTCCCTCCTAATTCCGTCCAAAACTGGGAGGAGTTGGTCGAGAAATTCCACGAGCAGTTTTATCGGTAGGGGATGGAGATGTCAGTCTCTTCATTAGCACGGATGGCTCAAGCATCTGATGAGTCACCAATGGATTATCTTACCAGGTTCAAATCAGCTAGGAATTGGTGTCGAGTGCCTTTACCCGAAGTTGAATTTGTCAGGCTTGCTTTGAACGGCCTCGACGTTGAATACAAAAAGAAATTCTTGGGGGCAAATTTTTGGGATATGTACGAATTAGCCCAACATGTCGAGCAGTATGATTATTTGCTCCGCGAGGAAAAGACTTCGAAGACTCCAACTCGGGGAACGATTTACAAGAACCCTACTGTCAATTATGCATCAACCGAGGATGAATGCGTTAGTGTGGATGCGGCTGAGATAGTGATAGATAAGCCATACGTTTGCAAGGCATTGACTCAGGTTGATTCTAGAGAAGCCAAAAGTCGCTCGGCCACTGAAGGAACATTGAAACCGTCAAAGGTTTATACTTTTGATATTACCAAGGCTGACGCAATTTTTGACCAACTGTTATCAGCAAGAATCATCAAGCTTCAGCCTGGTCATAACATTCCTAAGGCCGAAGAGCTTAAAGGAAAGGTGTATTGCAAATACCACAATTCGAGCAAACATACGACAAACAATTGCGTTGTATTTCGCGATAACGTCCAAAGCTGGATTGATAATGGCAAACTGAAGTTTCCCGAGAAGAGGATGAGTGTTGATACTGATCCATTCCCCACGGTAACAGTAAATATGGTCGACGCGTACCTACCCAAGGACAAAGGGAAAGGCAAGGCCGAAGTGGTTGAGACGCAACGCCCGCGGAATCAGAATTTTCAGCCACGGTTCATGGCCGATTTTCGTTCAAACAAACCACCTACGGCTTTAACGGGGCCAGCTATTGTCAAACCTATGATGGATTATAGCACCGATGAAGACAGTGGGACGGTGGTTTTGTGCAGGAAATGTAGAGCGAAGGTCGACAGTGAACCAGATGAGAAGCCTTCTTCACAACCTGCGGCCGCAACTCGGCAAAAGGTAGCCAATGAAGGCCAACATCACGGGGTTTTTGAGAGGCTCGGTCCTAAAGTACGGATGGAAGAGACACCCCCGGTCAGGCGGCGCCTCGATTTTGATGCTTCATTCTATGACGATGATTACCATAAGCGTAATTCTAGTAGTTTAGAATCATCGTGGAACCAAAAGACCTTCAAGCCTCCCGAGCCTAGAGATCAACGTTGGTATACATATCATTCTTCGAAGGGCGTCTACACCGCGTTGTCCAAATCTCAGAAACGCCGGCATCAACGGATAGATTGCATGGCTCGCCGACGAGCAGCCCAAGAAACTTCGGCCCCTAAGTGGCGGCCGAAGGACACAGCTGCCACTGATGATGAGCGACCACCTCCAGCAATTATGCCAGAGTTGGTACAGGGGAAACGGCTGGTCGATCAAGATGTCGAGACCACGTTTGAAGAAGCTGATAAACGAATCAAACTTCTCATTCGACCAGGGGAGATGAAGGCACGCCTTGAACATTTCAGGCAAAAGGCCGAAAGCAAATTATCCCCGCCGGCTATACAAGAACCTTTGGTCAAAATTCGACGGAATTTGCATCCCCCGTTCCTTGGGGAGTCTTTGGAATATATGCGAGAATTTCATAAGAAACATTCGGCCAACGATCTGTATGGTTTGCCGAAGGCATGCCAGGACACCATTGATCTTGTCCTGACTTGTTCGGATGCTGAGCGGATCATCCAGAAGACCTCAGATGCAGGATTGAAAGTAAGGTTCCAGCACATACGAGAAGCTCGTGTCTTTGGATTTGAAGTCGACCCGTACACCGATATCGATGTAGCCGACCTTCCTTTCTTGCTGGAGGACCTTCAGTATTTACGATATCACTTTGAAGTATTTTCGACGGTTTCTCTCTTCGGCCTTACGACCGATGAAATCGCACGTATTGCCCGTCTGGATGCTTATCTCGACACTAGGGATGCTCGGCTACATTACCAGGAGCAGGTTTAGGTCCTGACCCCAAGTTCATTGTCAATCTCAACCTTACCTGAGGCGGTCACGCAGAACCAACAAGTCACCGAAGCAGCTCCGCCGAGTGACGTCATTGAAAAAGGGACAGAAGAGTCTCGTTGTCCGACTCTGACGACAACTGAGTCCGTAGTCGCCGACCAACCGAACGAGGAAGGTCTTGACCAGATGGGCCCGTTAGTCTTGGATAATATGGAAATCAGTATGGTCCATGTGTTACCTGTCGATTTTCAATCAAGCACGGCTCAACCAAATTTCCTTGATGGAGATGTGGTTGCCGAGGAACCCGGCCATGTTGATTTTGTATCGATTGCTGAAGGCGAGTCAACAACAAAAGATGATAGTCTAAAGGCCGCTTTGGTCGAATTGTTCCCTCGTTCATCGTCGGCCAAGCTTCACCATTTAAAGCCGCTGTATGTGACGGCCCACATCGAGGGATATCCAGTTTCTAAAGTTTTTGTCGACTGTGGAGCTACAGTCAATATCATGCCTCTGAACATCATGAAGGCCTTATGCCGTTCAAATGACGAGCTTATTCCGTCAGGAATCACAATGAGTAGTTTTGTCGGTGACAAATCCCACACCAAAGGTGTACTTCCGTTAACTGTAAATATTACCAGTCGCACCCACATGACCGGCTTTTTCATGGTTGATTCCAAAATCGAGTATAATGCACTGCTCAGCCGAGATTGGATTCATCAAACCAGTTGTATTCCTTCCTCATTGTACCAAGTGCTTGTCTTTTGGGACGGCAAATCAGTCACTGTTCATCCGGCCGATAGCCAGCCCTTCGAAGCTAACATGATCCAAGCACGGTATTATGACGATCACGTCGGCTACATTACTTTGCAAGGCTTCAATGAAGAGAGACGGCCGACTCGGATTTCCGTTCAGAAAGCTATCGAGGTTGGCGCCGAGACTGTCCAGCAGGATTCGGCGAGACTCGGATTAGCCAACTTCCTCCCCGAAGCCGATGTTTGACACCGATCGGGAAACACGCAGGGCCGCGGTTTCATCTACTATGGAACAACTGCTGGCCCATTGGTATACGATATCTAAGCAACCCAATTCGGGCGTCAACCTCGTCGAGTTCCTTGCTGAGGGAGATAATGGGCCTGTATTATCTTTTGATAAAATTCGAGCCGCCCCGGCCGAGCTCGAAGATCGTCGGCCCCTAGTTAAGGACCCTTTAGAAGAGATTAATGTTGGGACGGCCGATGACCCACGACTTTTGTTTATTAGTGCTTTACTTCCCTAACGAATGAAAGACGAGTTTCGTACCTTGCTTACGGAATTCAAAGATTGTTTTTCTTGGAGTTATCATGAAATGCCCGGCTTAGATCGTACTCTGGTCGAGCATGAATTACGTATTAAGCCCGGATTTAAACCTTTCCGTCAGCCACCTCGTCGATTCTCGACCGAAGTACAACTCAGTATCAAGGACGAACTAGTTCAGCTTTTGAAAGCCGGATTCATTCGGACAGCTCGATATGTCGAATGGTTGGCGAATATCGTTCCTGTATTAAAGAAAAATGGTGCACTGCGCATCTGCACCGATTTTCGAAATCTGAATCTGGCAACTCCCAAAGATGAGTATACAATGTCGATTTCAGATCTGTTAATCGACGCCGCGGCGAATCATGCGATCTTATCCTTTATGGATGGACATGCCGGGTACAACCAAATATTTATTGCCGAAGTCGATGTGCACAAAACTACTTTCCGTTGCCCGGGGGCACTCGGCACTTACGAATGGGTTGTCATGCCATTCGGCCTCAAGAATGCCGGCGCCACGTACCAACGGGCGATGAACACCATCTTCCATGATTTAATTGGCACCATCGTCGAAGTTTACATCGACGATGTTGTCGTCAAATCTAAACGCCGACAGACACATCTGGACGATCTCCGACAGGCTTTCCTCCGCATGCGTCAGCACAACCTCAAGATGAATCCTGCCAAGTGTGCCTTCGGTGTATCAGCCGGGAATTTTCTTGGTTTCCTCGTACATCATCGTGGGATTGAAGTCGATGAGAATAAGGCACGCGCAATCATCACTGCCCCACCCCCAACGACGAAGAAACAGCTCCAGTCTTTACTCGGACAAATCAATTTCCTCCGCCGATTTATTGCCAACTCGGCAGGAAAAATGAAAGCGTTTTCCACACTCTTAAAACTCAAGGACTCAGATAAATTTGTGTGGAACGACGAGCATCAGGCGGCGTTTACGCAAATCAAAGTCTCCCTCACGAACCCACCTGTCTTGGTTCCTCCCCGGCGCGGTAAGCCTCTTAAGCTCTATATCTCGGCGGCCGAAGAGTCCATCGGCTGCCTCCTCGCGCAAGATAACGACGCCGGACGGGAACATGCTATTTTTTATCTCAGCCGTAATCTCAGTCAACCAGAGATCAATTATCCAGCCGTCGAGAAGCTGTGCCTAGCCGTTTTTTTCGCCGCTTCCAAGCTTCGGCATTATATGCTCCCATCGGTCACCCAGGTTATTGCGCAGACTGACGTCATCCGCTACATGCTCACCCGACCGATCGTAAAAGGCCGCATTGGGAAATGGACCATGGCACTGTCCGAGTTTAGCTTGCAATATGTAGCTCAGAAAGCCGTCAAGGGCCAAGCATTGGCTGATTTCCTTGCTCAACATCCCTCCCCATACGGTTTTGAGGGCAACGACGTTGACATCGGCATGGTTCAGACGCGCGACAACCACTGGACGATGTACTTTGACGGCTCCAGTACGTCATCTTCGGTGGGCGTGGGAATTGTCATTCAATCCCCGAATCATGATCGCTGGTTCTTTTCGCTTAAGTTGGATTTCGATTGCACCAACAATCAGGCCGAATATGAAGCCCTGATCGTCGGCCTTGGAATTCTCCATGACCTGCGGGCAACCCGCGCCCTCGTCCTCGGTGACTCCGAGCTTGTGATTAACTAACTTAATGGTTCCTTTCGTTGCATGAGTTGTACCCTGGCACCTTACCATATGGTCGCCAGCTATTTGGCCGAATCCTTCGACGATATTACATTTCAACATATTTCCCGGTGTCATAATACCGACGCGGATGAATTGGCTCAAATTGCCTCCGGCGCACAACTCCTGAGGGGCAAACTAGGCCAAGAGATACCAGTGATACGACAGTTATACCCGGCCTTGGTTAACCAGCAAATCCTCCGACGGGACGACGTGATACGCACCAGGGTTATGTCCTTACCTTCGTTGTTAGATCGGCAGGACTCTGTCGAGATTTGCACGACCGAGGTAATACCGGATGATTGGAGAACACCCATTATGCAGTACCTTGACAATCCTAACGGGAAACATAGTCGCAGGACACGGGTTCACGCCACGAACTATGTCACGTACCAGAACGAGTTATACCGAAAGGGTGAAGATGGTTTGTTATTGCTATGCCTCGGCCCCCAAGAGAATGCTCGGGCGATCGCAGAGGTTCATGAAAGGGTATGCGGAGCTCATCAATCCGGACGGAAAATGCGATGGCTACTCCGACGACACGGCTATTTTTGGCCGAGAATACTGAAAGATTGTATCGAGTTTGCACGAGGATGCGTACAGTGCTAAATCCATGGGCCTATACAAAGGGTCCCGGCCGAGTCACTACATTCGGTCATTAAGCCATGGCCGTTTAGAGGATGGGCCATGGACGTAATCGGCAAAATCACGCCGACTTCTGGAGCTGCTAAGCATGCATGGATAATAGTCGCAACTGATTACTTTACTAAGTGGGTCGAAGCAAAATCATACGCCGAGTTAACATCTAAAGAGGTTTGCGACTTCATGGAGGAACACATTGTGACCCGGTTCGGTGTACCGGAAACGATCATAACCGACAATGGAACAATCTTCACAGCCGAAAGGTTTAAAGAATACACGGCAAATTTGAAAATTCGGCTGGAACAGTCCACACCGTATTATCCACAGGCGAATGGGCAGGCCGAGGCAAGTAATAAAGTGTTGATCGGCATCCTCAAAAAAATAATAAAAGAAAGGCCTGGCATGTGGCATTTGAAGTTGAACGAGGCATTGTGGGCATACCGAACGTCGCCCCGGTAGGCGACTGCGACAACCCCATACGCATTAACCTACGGACACGATGCAATGCTACCAGTCGAGTTGAGCATAAATTCGTTGCGATTAATTGAACAAAGTAGTTTGTTTAGCGCCGAATATAATCAGTCCATGAGACAGGAACTAGAAGATTTGGAAGAAGCGCGACTTGACGCTTATAACTTATTGGTGGCACAAAAACAGATTGCCGAGCGGGCCTATAATCAAAAGGTACGACAGAAAACATTCGGCGAGGGTGAATTAGTGTGGCAAACGGTGTTGCCCGTAGGACTAAAAGATCCTAGGTTCGGCAAGTGGTCGCCGAATTGGGAAGGGCCGTTCATTGTGCATAAAGTATACGGAAAAGGGGCGTATCATCTTAAAGACCGAACCGGTGTAGTTCACAGATTACCGATCAATGGGAAGTTTTTGAAAAAGTATTACCCGGTAACGTGGGAAATGCGAGAGTAAACAAAACCATCTCATTAAGATTGATGAGCATGTACAAGCTAAGTAAGTCATTCAGGATAAAACTAAGTACATTCAAGGGGAAGAAGGTAAGAGGGTGCTGAGAAGGGCCTTCAATTCCAACCACTGCACCTCGGCCATGATAACTTCATCTTGCCGATTCTTCTTGTCCAGCTTCAACCGCTCGACCCGCTTTGTTGTTGCCGCGTACTCAGTTAGGCGATCCTTTCCGCCCGACTCGAAGTCTCTAGCAAGCTTGGACGCGATGGCCGACCGACGTTTTGCTAGTTCGGCCATCTGACGGTCGAGCTCGGCTAGTACTTCTCCTTTTGCCCTTAGAGCGTCGATTTTCAGACGGAGAGTATCTTGAACGGCCGTGACAGCTTGCAGGTCCTGTTCGGCCTTTAGGGCGGTCTGGAAGACACTGAATGTCTCCCGAACCCGCTCCAAAGCAGACGATGCCCGAACGATGGCATTTCCGCTCAGGCGACCGTCTGCCCCAAGATCGTTCAGACACACGCCAAGTAGATCAAGACCGTTGCGCTCCAGTACTTGCGGCGCTGAAAGCGATAGAACTTCTCGCAGCTGGGTTAGAGCGGTTGGATCGGCAGCCTCAGTCGGAGCAGCCGAAGGGCCGGACTCGGCAGTTGTGCTGGAGAGGAGGGCTTTGAATTCGACCTCCCACGAAGCCTGCACATACAAATCAGTTTAGGCTTAAAGGAAGGCAGGGCGAGAATAGTAAGAAGGTTTCGTTTTTTAACCTGCCGAGATGAGACCTCGGCCATGTCCCCAGGATCGTTGCTCGAACCTAAAGAACTCAATGGCCGAGCCCAGTGTCTCAGATTGCTTCTTAGTTCACGCGGCCGATGAAGGTTATCTACGTTTGATGGCCACTGAGGCGGCCAAGAAATATAGATAACACCCTTCGGCGCATAGAATTGTCGGTGAAAAGAATGTACAGGCACCTGACATTTATTATTTTCCTCGTTTAGAATTCTAAAGCAAAAAAAAGCAATCAAGGAAAGATGGTCGAAGGTACTTATGAAGGCCGAGGTAACCTCCTGTGGAGGAATATGGAAGCCCTGGTCTTGAGGATGAACGGGCGATTCCGCCGTTGCCTCGGGTTCCTCGAGCGGGCGTTTGCCACGGTCGGCTGCAGATGGGCCGACCGGAACAGCCGTTTTGGAGAAGGCAGGGACATCCTGGTCCTGGGAAGGAGCGAGGGGTTCGGCCACCGCCGTCGGTTCCTCGACCGGGCGCTTGCCACGATCAGCCGTGGGGGGGCCGGCTTGAACCACCATCTCGTACCTTGGGAGAGGTTGCCGACGAGAGTGAGGACGATCTGCCAGCGGGACCTCGTCACTCCCCTCACTCTTTTCCAGAATGAAGACCGAGGGTTTTGGATTTCCAGGGGCTGTTCCCTCGGTCGCAGAAACCACCTTTTTTGGAACGGGTGTTTCCTCGACGGAGGGAGGCACAACTGGTGTACCAGTCCCAGAGATAGGCTACGTTCAAACTGTCGCTGCGGCCGGGGCGGGCTGTTTCTCGACCGAGGGTTGAACAACGGCGGGAGAAGGGGAAACACTGGGAGTCGTCGCCCCTGTGGTTTGACTGGAGATGACGTGGATCTCCCGTGCGCCCTTCTTTGCCAGCTGTTTTACCCGCTTGGCAGGCGGTGGAGGTTCGAAGACCGGCTCGGCCTCTTGGCGAGGGCGTTTGGTCAGCGCGGCCCGACCAGCGGCCTTATCCCTTTTAACCACGGCTGATTTTTTCTCGACCATGGCCGCGGCAACAGCCTCCGTTTTTCTCGAAGGCCGATTACCTAAGAAGATAAAAACAATTCAGTAAGGCAAATCAATATGCAAGGTTGAAGGAAAAGAGGAGAAATGAACAATTACCTTGAGTTTGTGGGGCCGAGGCCTTCTTAGGTCGGTCGCCGAAGAGTTTGTTCAGCACCTCTTCGACCGGAGCACCAAAGAACTCCTGGGTGTAATTTTCCCACCACTTACCGAAGGTGTCAGTGCAATGGGTTTCTGGGGTGGCCGGTCGAAGGCGGAATTTTTGGCAGTACTCTTGGAACTCCCTCGCGGCAGTTTTACATTCCTTCTCCGAGGAACGAGGTTCACGTCCACCGCTTAGGACTGTTCGGGAGGAGAGAAGGGGGACGGGGCAGCCCTGAAGATAGCCGAGCTGCCGGGCAAGAAAGTTCGGATGATATACTTCCCAACCTGACCGTTTCCCATCGCAGCCGAGAGGGAGGTCGCGAGCAAGCACAAACGACCCACAGGTCTGACGAAGATCGGCGTCCTCCTCCGCGCCCCACGTAGAGGTAGGCAGCCTGATGGAGGAAAGATAGTCTCGACGACGACATATCAGGAACTCGTCGTTGGAGAAGTCGTCGAGAGCGAAGAGGTACCGAAATACCTCTTCGGCTTGATGGGGAGGCGTCGGTCGAGAGGCCAGCTGAGGTCCAAGCGCCTCCGTTGGTGAGAAGTCAGCTATGGCCGGCCGAAGGGAGGCGAAGTAAATTTGTAACCAGAGTTGGAAGACCCAGAGGGGACCATTCTGGTGTGGATCGATTTTGTGGAGGGTCGCATCGGCCAGGCAGCGGAAGAGATGGGCGAGAATGTTGGAGCTCAGTGCCAGGACGTGACCACCGGCCAGGGCCTCGGCTACCGGCATATTCTCGACCAAGCATTTGTTTGACTTGGTACAACAAATGTACTTGTTGTACCAATAGAAGAGGAAGGCTTCATGCTCTCCCTCTCGCAGGTCCTCCTCTCCTCGGCCGACGAAGTGAAGATAGAGAGTATTGTAATTAAAGAAGTTCTTGTAGAGCTTCTGGATGTCTTCTTTCGACGGGATTTGACCGTCACGGTTCAAGGCCTCGAAGGCTCGTCGATCAAAAAGCATCTTCAGATCAATATTCGACGGGTGCCCAGAGAGGGCCGCGTCGATGGGGATCCCGGTTGCCGAAGTCCCCAGAATGGCGGTGACATCAAGGATGGTGGGACCGATGGGACCAAGAGGAAGAACCAGGGTGTTGGTGGCCGAGCACCAGAAGCACAAGGCGGCTAGGAGAAGCTCCTTGTCGAGAACGACATCCATTGACGAGAGGAGGATGGCGTCGTAGATACCGAGGGCTTTCCATTGCTCGCCGAAGAGCCGTTCCATTCGAACAACCCAGGCTGCCCAGGATGTGGTCGTCGAAGGCCAGGAGCCTTGGGGTTTCGCCGCATCCCATCTCGACCATTCAAACCCTTGTAGCAAGGGTGTTAGGCAGTGCTCCTGGAGAAGACCAGTAATGGTCGGCGATATTGTAGCCTTGAAGAGAGGACCCAAGATTTGGTGGACGGTGCTCATGTCACTTTCAAACCGTATAGTCTTGATCGAGCTCCGATCAAGAATCTTCTGATGCTGGTCACATTCCCTGGAAAGCTTGGAGATGAAGGACGCCATTGTAAGAAGGAAGCACGGCGTAAAAGGGTTTTCTGGGTTGGGGGATTTGAAGACGAAGACCTGGAAAAAGAAATGTGCTGGAGAATAAGAGCAAAAGTTTTCAGAAAGTTTTGGGAGCGTAAAGTGCGAATGAGAGAGTTTCAGTATTTATAGGCTTTTGGCAGGAAGGGTAATCGTTTGAAATTCAAAACAAAGGGCAAAATCGATCGAGAGAATCGTTGATCATGATGAACATTTGGGAAATGCAGTTGAAAAGACCGAAGGTTTCAGATGTTGGGGGCACACGATTGCGTGTGACGGCGAAATTAATGGCGGAAGATGTTTCGACGCCTGCACGATGACATGTGGGCTCACGACTTGAGGAAGTGGCTCGCGGATTGAGATAATGGTCATAATGGCAAGACGGTTCAGGCAGGCACACGCCTTGGACGTCATTATTGGGATTGGTCGTGTTAGAGGACGCCACATGGCGAGTTCGGTTAATAGGATCAAGATCGTGCAATCATGTTCAATAAATGCGCCTTGGAACTCGGGCATTAGGGTTCTGAGTGGTAGATTCGCTTCTTCAAGGCCGAAACTCGGCCAAAGAATTCAGGCCGAGGACCTCAGAAGCGAGGGGGCAATGTTTGGGCCCAAAATAACAGTTTGGGCCGAGTGTAGGGTCATTCTCGGCCCGGGAGGCCTTGCGACAAGAATACCATGGATCGTTCAGTACGTGGGCCTCCAAACCTAGGTCGGCTAGGTCATAACGCAAGAGGTCGAATCCTAGTGCAATAAGGAGTCTCGGCAGGACCCGGAAACGAATCCGGCTCAGGTAAAGGACTAGGTTCACAGTCCTAGTGAAGGTAGGACTGGTCGAGTTGATGCTGATCAGGGGAAGAAAACCTAGTTCGAGTAGGTTTTTAACTCGACCTTGGGGGGAGCCATTGCTATAAATAGAAGAGGTTGCACATCATTCAAACCCCTGCAAATCAATACAAAATTGCCCTGCGCAAACTCTTACAACTTGTGATTTTTCTTTTTTCCTTTTTCGCTGACACATCTTCCGTTGGCATCAACAACACTGTGGAAGCAACCGGTGATATCTTAAGTCGGTATAGATAGCTCTGTCACCGTAGAATCGATCGGTCTTGCAGTATCTTCCATTGGCATCAACAGCACTGCGGCGAGAACGGTTGATTACCTATCCAAGTCTCGGTCGAGAAGGGTTTCTGAACCCTTATTGGTCGAGGTCATCTCATCAGCCTTCTCGGCGAAGTGAGGTGTTACAGTTATTACATTCGGCACATTGAAAGCCGAATTTGATATTGAACTTCGTAACAATAGTAACCTTGTCTTCAGGTTCGAGAGCCCAAGAGGCCGAGACGTGTTCCTTTCTCGGCCGCAATCGCAAGACGCAGAAGTCAGTAGCGCGACCCAACGCAACATCAACAAATTTACTCCTCGGCCGAGCTCGGCCGACGAGTTGGCACGCCCCGCATTCACCGAAGGACGTAGTTAGCTCATTAATTACTCGACTTGCGCGCCACGTAGGCTTTGTAGTTTCTAGGGTCAACAGTCCCACAAGTAGAAATTGAAACATCCTCGTCGACTGCAATCCCCAGCTTCTCCTTCATGTTAGTACTCTTGAAATATTTCTTGTAAGTACTGAATATTTCAGCCTTGGACGTTGTGTGTGTGGCATTAGTAACACTAGAAACCTCTGGGCTTACTGTGCTTTTGCTAATAGGTACGACGAGCAACCCATCTTTTCCGTCTAAAAAGTAGAATCCTAGTTTGCGAGTCCTATAAGCATTACATTCTATTGTACTTATCATGGCTCGAGTACTACGAATGTTGACTTGCACCCACTTATTGTGGCTCCACGACGAAGTACATTCACCTAGACGGTCTGCTATCATTGACAGAAGTTCAGGAGGAAGATCGGACCACGATTGCATTCGCATTTTTTTTTCCATAGACATTTTGCCACAACGATACCTGCTAGACGTAGAAATTATAATCTTGATAATTCTTTTCATACAAGCGTGTATACTTGACATTCAAGTAAGGATCTCCACAAATAACGAATACAATCGGAATCAGATTACAATATTAATTCCTAAGCCATGATATTCTTTCCATAGACAAGACTCCATCTCTAACACTAGAGGCATGGAGATATAGATGCTACTTAATTACGACAAAAATATGCAGTAATTACCACAAGGGTAATATGCAGTAAATAAAAATATGCAGAGTTTTGGTGAGAATTGAAGGGCTGATCAGCTTTGTTTTTATTTTCTTCCACAATAAGTTGAACTCAAGATTGATTGAGCTTGCAGTGGAAATATTGGATTTAAAGATCATATTCATATGCATGATAAATTTAAGGAAAAACGAGAACACATGAAATTAATTAAACCTAACAAGAACAAATTAAATGTTTCAGAACTTAACGAAAATGATAATAAAAGTCCAAGAGTACGAATACAAAAACAAAAGAGAAAATTAAGGAGACGTACTTTGAGATTTATCCAAGGAAACCCCGACCCTCTCCAAAACAATAGTCACTGGAAGGATTTCTGCAGAGACATTGTGTGTGTACATATATATTACTGCTCACATATCTATTTACAAAAAGAGTTCTAGTTTCACTGGTTTAACAACGGATGCGCTTGATGATAAATAAATTCATTAATAAATACTTGTAGATTAATTAAAACGAAATAGTTATCAAATAAAATAAAAAGTACCCAAGTAAGCTGAATTTTTCAGGGGTACTTTCGTCATTTCATTTTACTTTACTTTGTCATGAATCAGAACCTGTAGTATATTATTGCGCGTTCATTGCTCTGATTAATTATATGTGAAGTAAGAAAGGGATCGTGATTGTATACAAACTGTTTTCAAATAGAGGATACTTCAATTGGGATTATATTCCTAGGATTTGTGATTAACATACTTAAGGAAAAATTTGGCGGGAAAATGTTGCATAAACTTGGGATTTTATGGAAGTCTACTGTAGTGCTGTGATTTTTTGCAGTATTTTGGAGAGTTTACTAGACTTTGCTGCTCAAGAATTGTTGGAAATATGCCTACTTGAAATGAGTAATGCTTATTTGTTGAAAGAAGAGTAGCAAGTGCTGCTGAAATGAATAAGTGCCAAATCACAAACGAGCATGTGCCCAAACAATTGAAGAACAAACATCACCCCAACTGACTGGACCTCCCCCCTCTTCCGACTTTGCAGCTCAAGAATTGTTGGAAATATGCCTATTTGAAATGAGTAATGCTTGTTTGTTGAAAAAAAAGAGTAGCAAGTGCTGCTGAAATGAATAAGTGCCAAATCACAAACGAGCATGTGCCCAAACAATTGAAGAACAAACATCACCCCAACTGACTGGACCCCTCTCCCCCCAAAACAAAAAAAAACACACAATCTCGCACCACAATAATGCTCTTCTTTGACATCTCCTCACCTTTCGTAATTTGGATACCTTAGAGATCGAGCTATGGTTCTTGGCTGATACGTTTGATATCTCCTCACCTTTCAGTCATACTTGCTCCTCTTCTTTTAGCAGCCAAGCATTATTCATTTCAAATTCCTGAATAACTGATAACAGAAGAAACAACGTACAAGAAAGCATGCAAAGGATAGGAGACATGAAAATATTACATTGCCTTCTTCCATTCAATATTTACATACTGTAGACAGAATACCTCACTGATGATGATCCACAAGCTTTATGGCTCACTGTGAAGAAGGTTTTGATCATCAAAGAGATATCTTTTTGCTTGAAGCAAGACACAACTTGCAGCATTTACACTTAAGGAATTTTAAGTTTGTGAATAATACAATTATGAAGACCTAATTAAATTTCCATGCATCAATATAGTACCCCTATTAGGAATAGGAAGGGCATCTTCATTACCAAGAATGACATAAGTATTACTAGTATATGGGTGATGATCCTGAAGAGCAACACCATTGTTAGTCATGTGATGGGGGCACCAATGTCATGCAACTATTTGAATCCAAACTATAGCATGGAACATGAAACCCAGTGAAAGTAGCAGTAGGACAATGAGCGTAAGCCATGACATGATGATGGGTTGGGTGGATGACCCCAAAAGGAGCGACTGCGACCACCATAACCACGACCACAACCAAAGCTACCACGACCACCATGGCAGAAAGAATAAGGGGGTCAATTGGTGCGTGGAGGAGGGTGATTGGTACAATAGGCTTGGTACGAAACATGAGCATGGGTCGGGACACTAGGTGCACGAAAACCCACGACTTGGTGGACATGAGTAGTCGGGGCATACAGATTGGGCTGTTGTTGCTGAACGAAGAATGCTTGAGCATCAGGGGCATATGGCTATTTCTGGGCTTCAAAAAGCAGAAGTCGATAGCGCAAGTCAGTAAAGGAAGGCAAGGGAAAAAATTAAGCATTGAGAGCGCAAGTCAGTAAAGGAGGGTAAGGGAAAAAATTGAGCATTGTTGTGGTGAACATGGAATAGTCATTGTGGAGCCAAAAATAATCAAGAAAATTATGGAGGTGACATGTGGACTTTTGGGTAAAAATGATAAAATTACCCTCGAGGCACACTGGGATGCTTACGCTCATGCAACGGACAATAACGGCTCAATCAAGGAAGACTCAAAGGTGATCAAAATGGTATTTATTCAAATCCCTCTCATCACTCCTCATCAAATCCTTATTCAAAAGGTAACTCCCAATTTTCCTAATCAATTTAGGTTTAATTGCCAAGGTAATTGCAAGATATTTTTTCATGTAATATCTTACCATTATACTCACAATTTAACCATATATGGTCGGTCCCTATTCTCCAAATAGGGCCGCTCACTCCCCTATAAATAGTCATATTCTCCCACTAAAAAGCCAAGCCATTTTGCTACCTACAAACTCCTAAACACATTCTTTTGCAGAATTCTAACTTTGACATCGGAGATTTTTCAGCCAAAGCATCCCCATTCATCGTGGGCGCGTGAGGCTTTTGGCCTTAATCTTAGGTGTTATTATTTTGCAAGTGCAGTTTTGTCAAAGGAGAAGACGGCAGAAATTTGCATCCAGAAATTGGTGCTTTTAAATTGGTGCTTTTATTAAGAGTCTTGATTCACATGCTCGAAGAAGACTCTAGCATTCAAAGTTTCTCATTCCTTGTTCATTTATAGATTTTTCATACGTTTTTATTCCAAGATTTTTTTTATAAAGTTCTTTAAATAAACGTAAAAGAAAAGTACAATGACTAGAAATTCGGAAACCACGATTAACGGAACTTCCTATGTTCAAGGATTTGGACCAAGTGATAGAGATCAAGGCATAGCCTCACCACGATGATCCATGAAGCTCAATTCGACGATGAGTGGAGCGGCATCACCCATACAGGGCTATGCCAACATTAGCCACCACTGTGGCAACTCACGGCGAGACCAAGCCCACGGTGAAGGCATCACCTTGCAGCTGCAAGCCCAGGTCCATGCTACCTTGCAGCAGCGAGCCTAGGGCCCTGACACAAGGAAGCCCAGCACGGCCCAACGCAAGCAGGCCCAAGATGCAGCCGCAGCGGCCTAAGACTCGCAGGTTAAGGATGCCAAGCAGGCCCAAGCTGCGCCGAGAGGAGCCCAGCGCCTATGCGCTTCAGTTGCCTAACCCTTGCCCACTTGCTGCTGTCTAACTCGAAGTTTGGCCCACTTTCGTGGCCCTCTTAGCAGCCCAAACTGGTCCAGTACGATCGGTTCAACCTTTCCGGCTTCAGATTTCTAGACCGACAATTGAACCGAGGGTATTTTCACCTTATTTCTCTACAAATTTGACATAACCAAATCTCACGCTCGGAGTTTATTATCATTTCATTACTCAAAGATCATATCGTCCAAGCTCTTCCAACCCAAATGGCGAACAACATTTATCCCGACAAGTCATAGAGTTGACAAACGCCCTCGCACATCAGACGACCTTGATGAATCAACTCTTACAGCATACCAAGATGCAGCATGCCCCAGAAGAAGTGTCCCAAAGTAGGACAAGGGCAGATGACAAACCTCTCTAGCAACGTCCCTGCAAGCAGCCCTTCAACAAGTACACTCCCGATTGGGCCCCCGAGATAGTGTATACTCTCGTCTTAACGCACAAAGGAGAATGCATTCTTGGTTAGGCCCACAGACGAGCATACATTCATGGTTGGGTCCACACTTCGATAATCAACATGAGCAACCTTCCAGGTGAAGTGTTCATTTACGGCGAGGCCCTCAAGGAGTATCATCCACCTCACATTGGAGTAGCCAGCTCAACAGACGAAGATAAGCAGTCATTCAATCCAGCTCAAGTGTAATTAGCAGCCTGCGAGAAATTCGCTTGCCTGCTAGGACCATAAGCATCGCAGCCGTGGTATAGACGAGCCGAACACATGAAAGAGCAGCCTAGACCAGTAGGTTAAGACCGGGGGCAGCCGAGAGCTCCGATACCCCCAACAAAGGTAAATTTAGGAAGAAGTAAATAGGTTCCTGACCGAGCGATTGCGTGATTTCCAACACAACGAGATCACTGATGAGGCACTACGACGAGACATGACCAACATAAGCATGTTACCCTTCACGGATGAGATCGAGCAGGCAAAGCCTCAACGTAAATTCAGCAAGCCATATTTCACATCTTTCAAAGGGGATGGAGACCCGAAGAGACACTTGAAGCACTACCGAAGCATAATGATCCTCTATCAAAATAATGACGCTCTCATATGCAAGATATTCGCCACCACTTTACAAGGTGAGATGCAAGATTGGTTCTACACCCTACCGTCATAATCCATCTGGAGTTTTGATGAACTTTCTTTGGTTTTCACCAAGGAATATTCATCTTACCACTCGATCAAGAAAAAGTCCGAGTATTTGTTCAACATCAAGAAGAACCAAAAAGAGTCGTTTCGCGACTATGTGAAGAGGTTCAAAGTAGAGAAGACAAAGATAGTCGGATGCAATCAAAGAAGATCTAACTCTAGCAGACCACCTACTATTCGGATAACTCATCATGAAAGAAGATTTAACTCTGACAAACTATTTCGCTCTAGCAGAAAATCATGCATTTTAAGACGAGGCTCGGTGAGCAGACAAGGTACCCAAGTAGCCTCGAAGAGAATAGGTAGTAACTCAAAAGAAGGAAGACAAGAATAAGTACAACAAAAAAAGCAGGTAGGAGGCCAAGCACAATGACCTATCCCCAACAAAAAGAGGCATAGTGCCCAAGAACCACTTGAAGTTCTTGATCATGATCCACCAAATCCTACACAACATCAAGAGCGAACTATGGTTCAAGCTGTTAAACAATCAAAGGGAGACACCTTCAAGTTTGACCACACTAAGTACTGCACATTCCATCGAGGTCCCGGTCACACAACTAACGATTGTTACAATTGGAGGAACTACCTAGAGAAGCTGGTGAAACAAGACAAGGTCGACATATACTTTGACAAGCTAAATATGCATCCTAAAAGAAATACTGACGCCGTCAAAAAGCTGCCGACCAAGATGATCCGAATCAATGGCATTTTAGCTAATCCAAGCACTTAGGGGCCATCAACAACTCCAAGAAAAGGAAGATCCAGCAGGCTTTACTAGTCTAACGGGTCTAGGCAGTTAATACACAACCTGGACCCATCGTTGACTTCACCGAGTAGGATGCTGAAGGCGTTGACTTCCCACATGGTGACCCACTAATGGTATCTGTCAAACTAGCCCACGCTATAGTCGTTAGAATGAAGGTTGATAACGGAAGTTCGGTCAACCTAGTTTAGTTCTTAGTAATTCAGAAGATGGGCCTGGAAAACACAATTATACACAGAGCGAAGGTACTCATCGGATTCAACGGACACACCTCAATTGCCATCGGCAACATTACACTTAACGTGATAACACCACCAGTTGTCTCAAAGCCAATGTTCATGATAGTAAGTGACATGTCTCCATATAATGGGATTCTAAGGCAACATTAGCTGATAAAGCTGGATGACATAACTTCTATAAAAAAATCTGATTCCGCATCTCGGGAGAATGAGTTGGAGAAATCAAGTCTGACTAGGCCACATCTCAAGATGCAATGTGCTAGTATTGAAGGAGTAAAAAAAAGAAGACATTTACCCCCGTGGAGGCTCCCGAGGTCTAAAGGGACAATGAAGTTACCAAATAGCAATTACAGTAGACGGATCAAGAAAATGATGTCCAAGTAAATGTGCCAGTAGACGAGGTTGGATGGAAACCCGAAGATGATGCCGAGCACATCATCCTTGATCCACAGCAGTCAGAGAAGACTGCTAGAATCGGCTCACGTCTGAGCCCGAAAGAAAAAGAGGAACGTACAGCTTTCTTTAGGGAAAATTGTGACGTCTTTGCATGGTCACCTTTCGACATGCTCGGCATCGACCCCGAGATTGCTTACCATAAGCTGCACATCGACCTCGCTGCCAAACCAGTGATCCAAAAGAGAAGACATTTCGCACCTGAACAAGTGGCAATCATCGAAGTAGAAATCAATAATCTATTAGAGGCTAAATTCATGGAAGAGGTAGTACACTCAACATGACTTGCCAACGTCATGCTAGTAATGAAGAAATAGAAGGGCAAATAGAGGGTTTGCGTAGACTACACTGACCTTAACAAAGCATGCTCGAATGATCCTTATCCAGTTCCCCGACTTGATCTACTAGTAAATTCAACTTTCAGAAACCAGCTACTTAGTTTCTTTGATGCATACTCTGGCTATAACCAAATAGCCATCCATGAGCCCGATAAAAAGAAAATCGCGTTCGTGATCGAGCAAGGCACCTACTGCTACAAGGTCATGCCTTTTGGCATCAAGAATGCTGAGCCACTTACCAACGATGGGTAAACATGATGTTTAGGAAGTAAATTGGAGTAACTATAGAGATCATAGTGAAGGGCAAGCAGAAATCAGACCACATCAGTAACTTGGCGAAAACTTTCGACATCCTTAGAAAGTACAAGATGAAGCTCAGTCCTGCCAAATGCATATTTGAAGTATCTTTAGGCAGATTCTTAGGATAACTAGTAACTTAACAAGGAATCGAAGCACATCCTAAGCAAATCGAAACAATCCTAGAGATGAAGTCTTCAACTTCCTGGAAAGAGATCCAAACCTTGACTAGACAAGTTGCTGCACTCAACCATTTCTTCTCGCAGTCTACTGATTGATGCAAGCTTTTTTTTCAAAACATTCAAGAGGGCACAACGAGACAAATGAGATGATGAATGCGAAAGAGCTTTCCAAGACCTGTAGAAGTATCTCACATCACCTCTCTTACTATCCAAGCCGAAAGCAGCGAAAAACTTATACATCTACTTGGCAATCTTGGAAGTAGCTGTGAGCTCTATCCTCATACGAAAAGAGCTGGAGGCCCAACTAACGGTATTCTACACTTCTAAAGCTCTTTTTAATGCGAAAACTAGATATCCAAAGATCATGAAATTAATTTTAATGCTAGCTGTTGTGGCTCGGAAGATCAGACCATATTTTCAAGCTCATACAGTCATCGTCATGACTCAGTATCCTCTATGATGAAACCTACATGGTCCAAACGCTTCTTAACGAGTAATAAAATGGGTGTTGGAACTTGGCCAATACATCTTAGTTTTCTGACCTCGCACGATGATAAAGGCCCAAGCCTTATCAGACTTAACAGAGCGACCCAACGACACCCCGAAGGCAACTGAGAACACCCTAGCCACGCCTGCTTCACCCGATGGAGACGTCTGGCATTTGCACATTAACATCACATCTAACTATAAAGGGTCGGGAGCAAGCATGGTCCTTGTCACCCCTAGACGGTTTGATGCTCAAGCATGCAATCACTCTAGGCTTCAAATCATCCAACAACGAATCAGAGTACTAAGCCCTACTTACAGGTCTCAGAATGGTAAAAGAGCAGTGAAAAAGCTTGCAATTCATTCTTATTCCTAGCCAATCAATAGCTAGACTATTGGGGGTAAACGACAAAACAACTAAAGATGACGCAATACCTAAATAAGGTATAAAAGAAACTTATGGGTTTCAGACTTACACCTTCACTCAAGTTCCGTGAGTAGACAACGCCTACACGGACACGCTAGCCGGTCTAGGCTTCGCCCTCGACCATCAACTCAAACGCTCTATTTCAGCGGAATATCTAGATAAGCCAAGCATATAAGCAAAACCAGCAGTCAAGGTGTCATAAGTTAGTACAACTCTAAACCAGCTAGATTCCCTTATAGACTACATTCTTTATTGAAAGATTAAAGTATAGAAAGATTGGAAGATTAAAGTCTAGAAAGCTCCAAACAAAGGCAGCATTTATTACATGTGGAACGGCATTCTCATCCAAGTATCATACACTGGCCCACATCTTTGCTGCCTAGCGTATCCTGACGACCTAAGGTTCTAAGTTTAATCCATGAATGCATTTGTGGAAATCACTCCAGAGGTTGATCTTTAGCACATAAGGCTTTTAACGAGTACAAAAGTGCTACTGCAGCCAAGGCTACAAGCCGATACCAGTACTGTCTACTAGCAAACTATACCCGCAGATAAGTCCTTAGCCGTTTATGCAATAGGCAATCGACTTGGTAGGGCCAATGCCGTTTGCTACTGGGGGGTAGAGGCATGATGATTGTGGCAACTAACTACTTCACTAAGTGGGCAGAAGTAGAGCCCATGAAAAACACAACTTAGACGTACATAGAGTGTTTCATATAGAGAAACATCATTTGCTGATTTGGCAACCCTCAATCTATCGTCACAAACAACGATCTGCAATTCGTAGGCAAAGATCTGACAATGTTCTTCAAAAAATATGACATCAAGCAGCACATGTCCACACCAAGGTATCCCCAAAGGTAATGGGCAAGCCAAAGCATCCAATAAGACGATTCTCGACTACCTCAAGAAATCCCTCTCTGACAAGAAGGAAAAATGGCCAGAGGAATTTTCCGGATGTCTATTGGCGTATCTCACAACCAAACAATGAGCAACCGGTGAGACTCATTTCTCTTTGGCATTAGGTTCAGAAGCAATCATTCCTCCTAATGTCATCGTGCCAAGTATCAGCACTTTACTGCCAAGCATCGAGCAAAACAGAAAGAAGATGGCCACAAACTTAGATCTGGTAGATAAAAAACACGAGAAGGTCATCACCCACATCGCAGCCTACTAGTAGCAGCTTTTCTTTAGCTACAACAAAAGAGCCAAGATATGGCAGAAAAGGCTCCAAAAAGATGGATCTCATCTAGCAAGGTCCGTACAAGATCAGCAGAGTATGCAGCAAGGGTAGCTACACCCTCACCACCATGAACGACAAAGAGATCGAAAAACTATGGAACACCTACAATCTGAGGAAGTACCATGCGTGACCTTCTTCTACATTAAAGCCTGAAGACTTAAGTAGCTCGACGGGCACTACTTCGCAAGCCAAGGATTATCCAATTGTTATGCAGTTCCTCCCTTACAACTTTTTGTTCGTTTCACTCGTTTTTCAATGAGGAATTCATAAGTAATTTTCAACTTGGCTCGGCTGCATGCTTATAATAACTATTCACTCATACACTTCTAAAAAAGACTGCCCCTTCTTAGAGACTTATCGTAAGAATTGCACCCACCTGAGGACCAACCATTCTCTCCAATGTGAGAGGATAAACCAATTCCCCGACACCTACATGGGTTTGCTCTCCGATGTGGGAGGATAAACTATACACTCTGAATATTTAGACGTGGATGAGTCGGGCTACCTTGGTATAATTAGGCGCGTGATGGCTTGTGCCGGGATTCCTAGAGTAGCCACAATGGTCCATTTCAAGGCTTAGCTAACTGAAGGATTTTGGTCTCTTAGCCTAATCCGTGAGGAACCGGGCCTCAGGGACGGAAGAGGCACATTACGCAGTACGCCATATAGACGACTGCCATGGAACCCTAAAGCTACTACCTAGTGCACTAGACTACTAGTTCCAAAAGACTGCCTATGGCTTACCCTTCAAGCAGTAAGCCGTGCTAAACTTATACAGTCGCACATTTTTGTGAAAGGTTCAACAGTTAGCGTGCATATACGAAGCTCTATCCACTACCGACATGTTACACAATTAATAAGTTTCACCACTGCCAAGCACAGAATGATCATTTAGATCTACACTAATTCCTAAAGTGTTGTGATACTTGCTATGCAACCCATGGAATTGGTTACGTAAGGAGCAAGAAGTTCTCTTAGACCTTTGCTTACGAAATTCCATACAACCGCATACTTTTGATACGAAAAGTTAGCGAATTTCGTGACCCGAAAATCTTTAGTATGTTGTGATGCATGCCACACAGCTCAAAGGATTAAAGAAAGCCAAGGTTAATAGCCAAGTGGTCATGCATACTCGTATATTTCTGTACGCAAGGCATTCGGCTGCCGACCCTATGGCTAACAACTTTGCAACAGTTTTACACCAACACCTATGGATGCATAGCCTACGTGGCTTGTCTGCTTATAGAAAAGCAACACGCATGCCGCTGGTCTAAAGGTCAAAAGTTGTGTGTAAACAAAAGAAGCAAAGATGAAGAAAAACGAATGAAGTAAGTTTATTAAATTTTCTAGCAAAATTGATAAACAAATAACAAATGCCGAATGAGTTCAAGCAAAGCAAAAAAGCAACAAAGAAAGTAAAGAAAATCCTAAAGGCTACCTAGAAGACTACTCTTCAGTAGCTTGGACATCTCACTACTACTCGGTCCCTGCACCTTCAGCAGCTACGGCGCTCTTAACAGCGGCATCATCCAGCAATTCACCACCGACTACCTTAGCTTGGCCACCAACTTTTCCGACTACTTCACGAATGAAAGCCTAAAAAATATAGGCAAGCAAGTATTCCGGAGAAACAAAGAAAAGATTTACGTAACCCAACTTGTAGAAATCGGCCTAACTCTGAACAAAGCATGCTCGAAGGATCCTTATCCAGTTCCTCGAATCGATCTACTAGATGATTCAACTTTCAGGAACCAGCTGCTAAGTTTCTTTGATGCATACTCCGGTTACAACCAAATAGCCATGCACGAGATCGATAAAAAAATCCATATTCGTGATCGAGCAAGGCACCTACAACTACAAGGTTATGCCTTTTGGCTTCAGGAATGTGGGAGCCACTTACCAGCAATGGGTAAACATGATGTTTAAGAAGCAAATTGGAGTAACCATGGAGGTCTACGTCTACGACATCATGGTGAAGGACAAGCAGCGATCAGACCACATCGGCAACTTGGCAAAAACTTTCGACATCCTTAGAAAGTACAAGATGAAGCTCAATCCTGCCCAATGCATATTCGGAGTATCTTCAAGCAGATTCTTAGGTTACCTAGTAACCCAACAAAGAATCGAAGCACATCCTAAGAAAATCCGAGCAATCCTAAAGATGAAGTCTCCAACTTCCTTGAAGGAGATCCAAAGCTTGACCAAACGAGCAGCTGGACTTAACCGCTTCCTCTCGCAGTCTACTGATTGATGCAATCCTTTTTTCAAAGCAATCAAGAGGGCATAACAAGATAAATGGGATGATGATTGCGAAAGAACTTTCCAAAACCTGAAAAAGTATCTCACATCACCTTCCTTACTCTCCAAGCCGAAAGCAGCGGAGGATTTATACATCTACTTGGCAATCTTGAAAGTAACGGTGAGCTCTACCCTCATACGAAAAGAGCTTGGGGCCCAACTGTTAGTATTCTACACTTCTAAAGCTCTTTTCAATACAGAAACTAGATATTTGAAGATCAAGAAATTAATTTTAGATTTAGTTGTTGCGGCTCGGAAGCTTAGACCATATTTTCAAGCTCATATAGTCATTGTCGTGACTCAGTATCCTTTACGCTCAATCCTATATAGTCCAGATGCGTCTCAACGAGTAATGAAATAGGTGTTGGAACTTGGCCAATACGAATTAATTTTCCGACCCCACACGGCAATAAAGGCCCAAGCCTTGGCAAACTTCATAACATAATTCACGCCTAGCCTAGACAATGCAACAGAGTGACCCAACGACGCCCTGAAGGAAACCAAGCACTCCCTAGCCATGTTTCCTTCACCTGATGGAGACTTCTGGCATTTGCATGCCAATAGTGCATCTAACTATAAAGGGTCGGGAGCAGGCGGGGTCCTTGGGGTGACGATTCGATGCTCTAACAAGCAATCACTCTAGGATTCAAAGCATCCAACAACGAAGCAGAGTACGAAGCCCTACTAGCAAGTTAGAATGGCAAAAGACTTGGCAATGAAAAAGCTTGCAATTCATTCTGATTCTCAGCTAATCACCAGCCAGACTACTGGGGAGTACACAACAAAATATCTGAAGATGGCATGATACCTAGAGAATTTATGAAAGCAACTTGAGGCATTTCAAACTTACACCCTCACTCAAGTTCCGTAAGCAGACAACGCCCACACAGACACGCTAGCCGGCTTAGGCTCTATCTTCGACCATCAACTTAAACGCTATATTCTACTGGAATATCTAAACAAGCCAAGCATAAAGGTAGAGCCAGCAGCCGGGGTGTCACAGGTTAGTACAACTCTAAACTGGCAAGATTCCTTTATAACTACCTGGTCAATGGCATACTCTATATGGAAAGATTAGAGTCTAGAAAGCTCCAAACAAAAATAGCACTTACTACATGTGGAACGACATTCTCGTCTGAATATCCTACATTGGACCACATCTCTGCTGCCTAGTGTGACCCAAAGACCTAAAGGTTCTAAGTTTAATCCACGAATGCGTTTGTGGAATAACTCCGGAGGTTGATCCTTAGCACAGAAGGCTCTTAACGCAGGCTGCTACTGGCCTACTATGCATCAACACACTAAGGAGTTAGTATAAAAGTGCGACCGCTACCAACGCTACAAGTCAGTACCAGCACTGCTTGCCAACGAACTACACTCGCAGACGAGTCATTGGCTATTCATGCAATGAAAAATCAACTTGGTAGGGTTAATGCCACCCGCTACTAGGGGCAGATGCATGATGATCGTGGCAATTGACTACTTCACTAAGTGGGTGGAAGTCGAGCCCATGAAAACCACAATTCAAACGAACATATAGCGTTTCATATAAAGGAACATCATTTGTCGATTTGGCATCCCTCAATCCATCGTCACAAACAACGGCTTGCAATTCGTAGGCAAAGATCTGGATATGTTCATCAAGCAGCACATGTCCATTCCAAGGTATCCCCAAGGCAATGGGCAAGCCAAAGCGTCCAACAAGATGATTCTTGACTGTCTCAAGAAATCCCTCTCTGACAAGAAGGGAAAGTGGCCAAATGAACATTCTGGATGTCTATGGGCATAACGCATAACCAAATGATGAGCAATCGGTGAGACTCCTTTCTCTTTGGCATTTGGTTCAGAAGCAGTCATTCATCCCAATGTCATCATGCTAAGTATCAGCACTCTATTGCCAAACATCGAGCAAAACAGAAAGAAGATGCCCACAAACTTAAATCTGGTAGAGGAGAAACACAAGAAGGTCATCATTCGCATCGTAGCTTAGCAGCAGTAATTCCTCTCTAGCCATAACAAAACGTCCAAGATCAAGCAATTCCAACCTAGAGATCTAGTCCTATGAAAAACCTTCATCACTACCCATAGAGAAGGCTCTAAAAAGATGGATCTCATCTGAAAATATCCATACAAGATCAGCAAAGTATGCAGCAAGGGTAGCTACACCTTTGCCATCAGGAATGACAAAGAGATCGAAAAACAGCGGAACACCTACAATTTGAGGAAGTACCATGCGTGACCTCCTGCTACATTAAATCCTGAAGACTTAAGCAGCTCGACGGGCACCACTTCGCAAGCCGAGGACTATCCAATTGTTATGCAATTCCTACCTTACAGCTAAGTTTTTGTTTGTTTCACTCATTTTTCAATGAGGAATTCATAAGTAATTTTCAACTTGGCTTAGCTGCATGGTTACAACAATTGATCACTCTTACACTTCAAAAGAAAGATTGCGCCCTTCTTAGTGACTTGTCGCAAGACTTGCACCCCCTTGAGGACCAAACCATGCTCTCCAGTGCAAAAGGGAAAACCAATTCTCTGACACCCATATGGATTTGCACTCCGATGCATGAGGATAAACTATACATTCAAAATATCTAGACATGGATGAGTCAAGCTACCCTGGTTTAACTAGGTGTAAGATGTCTTGCGCTGAGATTCCTAGAATTAAACACAATGGTCATTTTCAAGGTTTAGCTAACTGAAGGATTTTTGGTCTATTGGCCTAATCCGTGGGGAACCAGGCCTCAGAGACGGAAGAGGCACATTATGCAATACGCCCTTTGGACGGCTGCCATGGAACCCTAAAGCTGCTACGAGTACATTAAGGTAGCCTACGGTTTCTAGAACACTGCCTACGGCTTGCCCTTCAAGCAATAAGTCGTGTTAAACTTATACAACCGCACATTTTTGTGAAAGGTTCAACAGTTAGCGTGTATATACGAAGCTCTATCCACTGTCGACATTCTACGCAGTCGATAAGCTTCACCACTGCCAAGTACAGAAGGATCGTTTAGATCTACATTAATTCCTAAAGTGTTGTGATACTTGCTATGCAACCCATGGAATTGGTTATGTAAGGAGCAAAGAGTTCTCCAAGACCTTTGCTTAGGAAATTCCATATAATCGTGTACTTTTGATATGAACGGTTAACGAATTTCATGACCCAAAAATCTTTAGTAAGTTGTGATGCAGGTCACACAGCTCAAAGGATTAAAAAAAGCCAAGGTTAACAACCAAGTGGTCATGCAGACTTGTCTGCTTCTATACTCAAAGCTTTCGGCTACCGACCCTATGGCTAACAACTTTGCAACATTTTTACACCAACACCTATGGATGCATAACCTACGTGGGCCTGTCTGCTTATAGAAAAGTAGCACATATGCCACTAGTCTAAAGGTTAAAAGTTGGGCGTAAACAAAAGAAGCAAAGATGAAGAAAAGTGAAGGAAGCAAGTTTATTAAATTTTCAAGCAAAATTGATAAACAAATAGCAAAGGCCAAAGGAGTTCAAGCAAAGAAAAAAAGCAACAAGGAAAATAAGGAAAATCCTAAAGGCTAACTAAAAGACCACTCTTCAACAACTTAGACATCTCACGACTACTCGGTCGCCACACCTTCAGTAGTCGCAACGCTCAGCAGCAACATCATCCAACGTTTTACCGCCAGCTGCCCCAGCTTGGGCACCAACTTCTCCGACTCCTGCACGAATGGAAGCCTAAAAAATAAAGGCAAGCAAATCTTCTAGAGAAATAGAAAATGTCTTGAAGTCTTTCCCAACAAACTCAAAGTCATACGACCTACCAAAGAAATGATCTACATAACCCAGCTTGTAGAAATTGGCATAACTCTAAACAAACGAAGCCTCAAGCCCCGCCTTCTCACTCTTCAGTTGCTTGTTCTCCTCGAGCTGAGCAACACAGATGGGTTATAGCTCATCCACTTCCTTCTTCAGACTTTCATTGATCTTAAGTGCACCTTGGAGTTCTAACACTTAGAGTTCAAGCCTATTGACGACCTTTTTGAAGTGGATCACTTGATTATAAGCAACAATCAACTCTTCATCCTTTGCGTAAGTAGCAGAATGAAGCTCAAAAATGGCACGTTCAAGATCTTGAATCTAAGGTATGTAACATCCAATCTCCTTCTCTACACTTCCATATTTAACTTAGATCGCGTCAAGCCTAGTCTTCAAGTCAACGATTTTCTAGTAAGTGGTATCAAGCTGCAAAGAAGTGGGGGCTGAGATATTAGACCCATTCAAAGCGATGAGCTCATACTCCAACCTCTTGATCTTCTCAGCGGAAGAATAACCTTCAGGTGCCATAGTTTTTGCTATCTCCTTGGCAGCCTTGGTATCCTCTTGGTTCAGGAGTATAAACTCGGCTGCCAAAATCGCCATTTTTTTCATCATAGCAAGTAGAGTAGTCCTTCTATATTGGACAAACAACCCCCATCTAACACCATCAACAAGCTTGGCACACGCGTCTTTGTCTTCAAGTAGAGTTGGCTTCAAAAGTGCACAAATCTCAGTAGCCTCTCTAGAAACAGGCTTGGTGGATTTCTCACAACTGCCCAAATGAGCAGTCTCATCTTCTCAGCAGGCGAACCAATCTCAGCAGCAAAAGGATAAGGCATTGGCGCCACTATAGCAACGGAGTCCACCTTATCGTTTAGTAACAAGCTTCTTCGAATAGGAACCATTCTTAGCTCTTAACAGACATCTTGGAATAGATTTTGGTATTGGGGGCACAACGAAACCTCTACGTTGAGCAATCATATATACAATCGTACTAGCTACCTTCGACATGGTATGCGTCACTAGTTCAAATCTAGCAGCCTTATCTTTCTTCCCCCTTGGAAAAAGTCAAGTCAATCACAAACCTACAGGCAGCAAGCGGACCCTCACGAGCAATGGAAAAAGCCTTCAATTTTTCTTCACCGGCATCTCTTGAGCAGGCTGAGAAGATCTCTTCTTTCCACCTTCATTCACAACAGGCTCTATAATCTGCTTTATCGGACAAGCTAATGCATCCGCCTTAATCCACTTTATCTCCTCTATCGGGGGCAGCCTACATTTCTTCCGGCGAAGATGACTATGCAACCAACACCACTCATGGTACTCAGTAGAGATACCTAAAGTAGCATGCCCCTTCTTCATATCTAAAGAAGTCTTGGGAGTTGAGCCGAATTCTGAATCTACATAAGCAGAGAAGGACAATCAACAAATCAAAAAGCAACTCAAGAAAAGCACAAAGCAGCCTAAAGACTAAGAAGTCTACTTAATGATGATGAAAATCATCGGAACGTGCAGCTCAAAGGAAGAATCAGATTCTCATTTCCTCCTTATCTCCAAAGTCTCCTTGGCCCAATCGTGATTTCCCTTACTCGAATGATCGAATAGCCTATGATGGGATCGTAGCTGCCTAACTCTATCAATATGGCCTATGTCAAAGAAGTACCAAAATTCGCTAATAGTCAGATCTAAGTCAAAGAATTAGCTTATATTGAGGAACGCCACCATCACATGGACCACATTTAGAGAACATTGAGAGAAGGCATACTTCATGAAGCAAAGCACTTCTTGGAAGAAACGTGGCATAGGAAAAGTAAATCCCAACACAAAGTAGTAGGGGTGAAACTTGCTCTCTGAGCCCCACTACTTGGCTCAAGGCTACCACCTTCCTTGACACACTTCACACGCACCCGAGACGAAATGACGTGCCTATATGCTTCAAGAAAATCTCTGAACGAGTCATCGGAGCTAATTTTGAAGTGAGCAGCCTTGAAGTAGCCCACTTTACTCAAAGACCCACCTTGGCGTTACAACAGCGGCACACCATCATCACTCTTGTGGCTTGAAGAAGACATGCTCAAAGAAATTCTACAATGATACAAGGAAGAATCATTAAACGGTTGCATAAAAAAAAGTTACATCAGGCCCCACGGCCCAAGGATAGCAATCAAGGGAGCCCAGCCCGTGCTAGCTCCCATCTCTCTCTCGGCCTAACAAGCTAGGTAGCTCAGCGCACCAAGAGACCCAACACGCCAGGCGTTGCCATTCTCTCAGCCCAAAGGCCTTGCGGCACAATCCAAAAAGGGGGCTGGTGCCCTTGCACCTCTCTCTCTCATCTCTCCCGCACTGGCCTAAGCCCAGCGGCCCAAATATGAGCACCTCATAACCTAGGCCCAAGCTGAGAAGTTCCTGACCCAAGCCAAGCCCTAGCTCACCTTTACGGCCCACATTGTTGCATCTAGACCTCGGCCCATGCCAAGCCAACAACAACAACCCACGATAGTATCCATGTCGTGACCTCTCCAGCCATTTTTTCACACATCCTCGACCCTCATCAAGCCAAATTTCAAGCCTTGAAGCTCCCAAAAATTAAGAAGACAAGGAAAAATAATTTTTTCTTACCTTGGTGCGGCATGAAGACGAAGAAAGCAACAAAAGATGGTCATTTTGCACAAGCAAGTGTAGAAGATTGCTAGGGGAGGGGAAACAAATATCCTCTAGCTTTCTCTCTCTTGTAGGGTAGAATAAATTGCTCTCTGAAGTTGATTTAATCATCTACTTAAGGTAGACTTAAATAAACATTGGAAGTGATTTATTTCTCTTTCCTAGAAGGATCTAATTTCCAATCAATGTGGGAATCTACATCAAAATAGGAAACAATCTTACGTTTCCTAAAGCAAAGGAAGATCTCTATACATGTTGCCCTTTGGGTAAAAATGACAAAATTACCCTCAAGGCACACTGGGATTCTCACGTGCATGCAACGGATAATAATGGCTCAATCAAGGAAGAGTCAAAGGTGATCAAAATAGTATTTATTCAAATCCCTCTCATCACTCCTTATCAAATCCTTATTCAAAAGGTAACTCCCAATTTTCCCATTCAATTTAGGTTTAATTGCCAAGTTAATTGCAAGATATTATTTCACATAATATCTTGCAATTATACTCACAATTTGACCATATATGGCCGGCCCTTATTCTCCAAATAGGGCCAGTCACTCCCCTATAAATAGTCTTATTCTCCTACTAAAAAGCTAAGCCATTTTGTTACCCACAAACTCCTAAACACATTCTTTTCAGAATTATAACTTTGGCATCGGAGATTCTTCGGCCAAAACCCCCCCTAATTCATCGTCAACACGTGAGGCTTTTGACCTTAATCTTAGGTATTATTATTTTGCAAGTGCATTTTCGTCAAAGGAGAAAACGGTGGAAATTTGCATCCACACTCGCTACCAAGCCTCTTCAATGCAGTAGTCACGAAAACTTCCTAAAAGATTGGGCGATTAATAGCAGAAAGGTTGTCGAACAAAGATTCGGCATGCTAAAGGTATTCAGAGATGAAATTAGTACCCTTGGAAATATCAAGCGGCTGAAATCGAAGATTAGTAGCATTAGCCCTAGAATCTTGAGAGAAGCGCTCATGAAGACAATCCCAAATAGCCTTGGATGATGGTTTGCTGACGATAAGCGAGATAATCGACTCAGAAAGAGTAGAGGTAAGATAAATGCCTACCAACTTATCCTGTTTGTACCAATTGACATAGGCAGGATTGGGCTTGGCAAGAGCATCACTGAAGATAGGGAGAGTGGCTGCAAGGGCAGCATTCAATTCATCAACAAACTGAAACAAGTCATGGCCAACCAAGAAGGGTTTCATATGATAAGTCTAGAAAAGATAGTTGGACTCCATGAGTTTGAGAAAGTGAGCAACATTGGGTCCCGAGAGAGGAGAAGTTACTTAGAAAAATAACCTAAACGATTGATATCATGTAGAAAGTTTTAACTAAATGATTTTATTGATATGAAATAGAGTACAATATATACAAGTAACAAACTTGAAGTACACGTAACATTCTATGTGGTATTAATGAGAGCGAAATCTCATTGTTCCCTGGACTAGTTTGAAGTAACCTCGAACTCTATATATAACTGTGGTTTTGGTTTTCACACTTATGGTATAAGGAGTAAATATGTTTCTTGTCTGGCTCTATGAACCGAGAATTACCACCGAAGGGCAAACCTGAAACTACAAACTCTAACAAAGAGAGACTACAAACTTGAAGTACTAAAAACTCGAATGACGCTTCTCATTTGGACATTTCAAAAGTGAACAAAAGAAAAAACATACTATGGTTGTGGCTTATATATATATGCATACAGTGACTAAGCTACATGAGGGCGAGGAGCCTCTCCCCTCGCCGGAAAACACACCTAGGAGCGCTGGTTCAGCCCCTCCGCTCTTGTTGGAATTCATGGCACCTATAAAAATGGGTTTCACGAAGGAAGAATTGGGGATCGGTTTGACGGAAGACGGAGGTTTTAGCGAAAGAGAGGGTTCGACGGAGAAGAGAGGTTTGTAGAACTATTCGGGTTAGAATCGACGAAAAGGTTGAAGGAAGGGGTGGGTGGGTGTTCGACGGAGGAGAAAGGGACTCGAGGGTTAGATTTGCAGCGATGGCAAGAAGGTAGGAAGATGAGAGGTTATGTTTGGTCACGGGTTCAATGGGAAACTTAGTGTTTGGTTACAAATGTAGAGAGAAAGTATAGATGACAGGTGTTTCAAGATTATTGGACCACATAAGAAGTGAGTAAAATTTGGGTACTCCCTTGCGAGTACCTAAGTCTTATCTATTTGGGTGTGAGTTTTAAAGACAGGTGTTGGACAATTATTGGGCCACCTAATAAGTCAGTAAAAATTAGGTACTGACACTTTACCCAAGTATTACCCAAGGATTGACCTACCACTTCTCTTCCAGTCTTTATCTTTATGCTCCACTTGTTTGTTTACCCATTTCCTCCTTTTTTTTCTCTTCTGACCCCACCTTTTTTTTGTGGTTTATTAACCCATTTCTCTCTTTCTTTCTTTTTTTTTTTAATTCTTGTATGTATTTTTATTTTCTCCTTTAAGACTCTTACTGTATTTATCTTAAATTCTCACATTATTTAACTTTTTAAAAACAATGTAAATATTGTTTAATGCTTATTTTATGATAATTTAAATCCATCTAGGCTCCTGCCTAGATCTTGCCTAGGCATCTAGCTGCTAGGTCCCAGTCCGTTGCTTGACTAGAGCCTAACATTTTTTAGGATCTAATCCTAGCCAATTTCAGTTTTTTACATTGGCTTTGATGTTATTGCTTACAACCGCTTTAGTGGAGATACTATTTTCTGCTATGAATATTGACTCAAAACTTTGCACTCTCCAATGTGAAAGTAACCGTTTCGATTGAACCTTGCACTCTTTTGAATTTCGCCCTTTCCCTAGGCAAATCCTGGCTTCGCCACTGTATGCATATAACGGCACAAACCAAAAGAATGCTGCAATTATTTTGGTTGAACACTAACCAAGTTGATTGCCAACAAAATCTGACGAAAACCCAAATTGCGAAGTCCTTCAAGTCATTCATTGTTTGAGTGAATAACCCCAGAAAGTAAGAAATTAGAAACAGAAAAGCAATAGAGTACATGAAAAAGTCAGACCGAAATCAAACAGAAAGAGCGCAATGCCAAGAAACGAAAAAGGTAATCCATTCCAGAAAGAAGAGATCATCATGAAGTACTGGAATCAAATTACCAACTCTGATCTTTTGGACAGATTTGATAAAACTTGGGGTAGATCCATACCCCTTTGTATTTGGGGCTTTTGCATTCACCAGGAATGGTCTCATTATAAATGAAAATGTCGTTGCCGTCTTCTTGCGTTTGTGTCCTACAAGTAGAAATTGAAACAACCTCGTTATCTGCAAAGCCCAAGTGTTAGAATACGAGCATGAGTATGAATCCGTGGATTAAGTTATTTGGTTCAAGTTTGGATAGGAAGTCTTATTGAGAATGGATTTGTAATCCATGTTATGAAATGCACGGGTAGATTGTTTATGATGAAACTCAAAAGACTTATTGATCATCCTGTTGTAAACTTGATAGAACTAATTTACTTTTTCATACTTGCTCAAGTGGGAGAATGTTAGAATATGAGCATGAGTATGAATCTGTGGATTAAGTTATTTGATTCAAGTTTGGATAGGAAGTCCTATTGAGAATGGATTTGTAATCCATGTTATGCTGAAACACTATGTTGGTTGTCTATATGGATTTTAATAGGGGAATCCTTATAGAACTTGGCTAGGATTATGTTGTATATATAGTGACCTCTGCTCTCGCAGTATATACGCTCTATTCTTCTAGACTAAGACCTATTATTAGTTAAGAGCAAATTGATTACTGAATAGAGGAGAAGGTGCACTTCGGATCTGCTGCAGGAACAAGTCATGGCAGGTTCTTTGAATTCATCTGCAGGTAAGTAATCTTGCTATATGTTTGAAGGTTATGAACATGGTTTTGTGTTTGAGGTCTGTGGTTCATATTACATGTATATAGGAATATGTTCTTGCTAACATGTGGTATCAGAGCCTGGATTACATGTTTATGAATTCAGTCTTGAAATCGATTAGTTCGTAAGTTATTAAAAAATAAAAATAAAAAAAAATAAAAATTTGCGACTTCCAGGTTTCGAAACTGGTTTAAACGAATTCACTGGAAAAGAGAGTTTCATGAAAACGACATTGCGTTTTCAATAAGCGGAGAATTAATAAAATAAAAATGACTGTCATGGTTTTTGGGAATTGATCTCGGGCCAATTGCTGGTGCAAACCTCATTGTTTTCACCTTTAGATGCATCGGTGGTCTGGGTTCTGATTTTTTCTCTTTTCTCTATAAAATTGAATTAGTCATTGATACAAAATTTTCTTCCGCTGACAATCATTGATGTTATTTCGCATATGAGGTATGTGTTCTGATGGTATGGTTGATCTGCAGCTATTAAGATCAAACTTAAATAAATATGATGATTGTTTATAAATGATCCGCATTCAGTTTAGGGTTTTACCTTCTGTGAAATTCACCTATTCTATATGTGCTTTTCAACCTCTGTTGTTAAGATTATGTATATGGATATTGAATTTATGTCATGATGTGCAATAAACTAAGAAAAGGAAATCAGGAACTTGGAAAGTTCATAATGTGATTTCATTGGTTTTCTTTAGTGTCTGCAATATCAATGAAGACCCTAAATTTGGCCAACATTCCAATTCTCACTGATGGCAGTAACTACAAGAAGTGGAGAAGGGAAATTGGATTGCTATTAACTCTCAATGAGTTTGATATAGCAATTGACAATCCCAAGCCTGTAATCATTGATCAAAGTTCAAGGGCTGAAAATATTTGATATTTCTAAAGGGTCTAACAATCTAAAACCAAAAATTAAAAATGTTGCCAAGCTTAAGTGTTTTTTCTACAAAACTCGAGGTCATCTAAGAAAGGATTGTGAACTGTTTAAGGATTATCTGAGAGCTAATGGCAAAGAGGTAGTTAATGTTTGTGAAGAGTCTTTTGATCAGTGGGAGTAGTTTGTTATTCTGTTTTACAAAGAGCAATTGCTGTCAAAATAAAGTTTGAAAAGTGTTGCTACTGTGAAGTTCGAAATGCTGGTGTGGTAGTAATGTTCTTCTCTAAAGTTAAGTTTATGTTTAGCTAGTTTAATGATCAATTAGTATAATTGTTAGCTAGGTTTATTGCATTCAGAGATTCAATTTTGTAATTGATTGGTCTGATATATATATATATATATATATATATATATATATATATATATATATATATATGTATATGTATGTATGTATATATGTATATATATGTTTCCGCTGCTGAGTATTGGTACTCATCTAATAAATGGTATGTTTTCTCTCTGTGCATACACTAATTATCAGAAGGCTCGTTACTCAACTTGTAAAGCAATATATTAGTTACATTGATCTGAATTGACTATATATAATTTATAACCATATAAATGGTATGTTTTGCTATAGTGTAATTTAGTGTATGTTTCAATAACAGTCTTTTCCCAAGGCTCGTTACTTTAAAATTTTAAAGTTTTGTAGTTTGGGATGGTGGACTTATTGTAGAGGAAGTTTTGTTTGATGCTTTGGAAACAGTTTGGCTGTTTTAAGCTTATGATTAGTAAATCGTTTAAGTCAATGTTATGTTGCTTTCCTATAAGATCAATTTATGTTTTGGTTTTTTTTTGAAAAGTGGGAGCATATTATGTGATTGACTGTTTAATATCAGTTTATGTTATGAGTCATATTTGCAGTCTGGATATGTGTGAACTTAGAATCAATATTGCATTTTAGTTGTGGTTTATGATTCTCTGTTTCCATGTTTTGGAGTGTAATAGAATGATGGTCATAACCATGGATTCTCAGGTGAGGCTCTGTGATCACTTCTTAATTGGAGAAGTTCATGTCTGAAACTGATCTCATGTTAAAGTGGGAGAAAATGTAAGAAATGAACATGAGATTGAGTGTTTTTGACGATGAGTGGTTAAGTCCAATTAGAATAAGAAAGCCTTATGAGAAGTTGTGAACAAATCCTTGTTTGTGAAGGATTCTGTTAAAAATGTTTGAACTGATATGGCTTCTAAAACATAAGTTGTTTTCTATAAGGATTGTAATAGGAAATCCTTGACAAGTTATAAGAAGGATATGTCTTTTGGATTCAGTTTGATGCTTTGAGAATCTTTGTGATATGACTTAAGCAGTTGGTTGAATTCATATATTGGTAATTCATTATATTGGAATGAATTACTAGTAGATAGTTTTACTATCTGTTAGGCTTAATTGTTTCGAATTAAGTTGAAAAAATAGTGGGAGTAGACAATTTTAAGGTCTGCTTGTATCAGTTTGGTCATAATGTTATAAGTGCAAATTGAACATATATGATTTGAAGTTAGCATTTACATAATGGTTGTCATTGACAGCTTTTGGTCCTGTGTTTTGAAATGCACGGGTAGATTGTTTATGATGAAACTCAAAAGACTTAGTGATCACCCTGTTGTATACTTGATAGAACTAATTTACTTTTTCATACTTGCTCAAGTGGGAGAATGTTAGAATATGAGCATGAGTATGAATCTGTGGATTCAGTTATTTGATTCAAGTTTGGATAGGAAGTCCTATTGAGAATGGATTTGTAATCCATGTTATGCTGAAACACTATGTTGGTTGTCTATATGGATTTTAATAGGGGAATCCTTATAGAACTTGGCTAGGATTATGTTGTATATATAGTGGCCTCTACTCTCGCAGTATATATGCTATATTCTTCTAGACTAAGACCTATTATTAGTTAAGAGCAAATTGATTACTGAAGAGAGGAGAAGGTGCACTTCGGATCTGCTGCAGGAACAAGTCATGGCAGGTTCTTCGAATTCATCTGCAGGTAAGTAATCTTGCTATATGTTTGAAGGTTATGAACATGGTTTTGTGTTTGAGGTCTGTGGTTCATATTACATGTATATAGGAATATGTTCTTGCTAACACCAGGTTCTTCATGTTAGTACTCTTGAAATGTGCCTTACGAGCACCGACTATTTCAGCCTTGGACGTTGTGTTTGTGGCATCAGTAAAACCAGAAACCTCCGGACTTACTGTGCCTTTGCTAATAGGTACAACGAGTAACCCATCTTTTCGGTCTAAAAAGTAGAATCTTTGTGTGTGAGTCCTATAAGCAGTACATTCAATTGTACTTATCATGGCTCGAGTACTACGAATGTTGACTTGCACCCACTTATTGGCTCCACGACGAAGTACATTCACCTCGAGTTCATGATCATTGATACGACCAGTGACACAGACAGTGCAATCTTGGGAAATTGGATGACATGAAAACGCTGCAACATGATCAGAGACTTTCGAGATAGGGGATTCCGGAAGGTCTATTTTTGTTTTAGAGAAAGGACGAAAGAAAAACATTGATGAATTACTACCACATTGACCTTCTTTGAATAGAAGAAGCCATCCTTGGTGTGATGCAAGGCAAGTCGCTCCATACAGTTCCGGAAGGCTCATGTTGAACTTTGTACCACAATCGGCTACCAGTTTGCATTGCTGACCAGAATCTAGTTTTTCATCCCCAGTCCCATACAGTAGAAACCAAGGCTTAAAGTCTAGTGCAGATTCAATTCTAGCCGAAGCTGCGGAGGAAGCAGAATTCCAAGCCTTGCAATGGCTGCGGAAACGAACCAGCTCGATTAAGCCTAGACTGTTTGCTATCATTGACAGAAGTTCAGGAGGAAGATCGGACCACGATTGTATTCGCAATTTTTTTTCCAGACATTAATTTTGCCACAACGCTACCTGCTAGATGTAGAAATTATAATCTTCATAATTCTGTTCATACAAGCGTGTATATTTGACGTACAAGTAAGGATCTCCACAAATCACGAATACATTCAGAATCAGATTACAATATTAATTCCTAAGCCGAGATATTATTTCCATAGACAAGACTCCTCTAACACTAGAGGCATGGAGATATAATAGATGCTACTTAATAGTTTTGGTGAGAATTGAAAGGCTGATCAGTTTTGTTTTTATTTTCTTTCACAATAAGTTGAACTCAAGATTGATTGAGATTGAAGTGGAAATATTGGTGTGATCATGATCATATTCATATGCATGACAAATTTAGGAAAAACGAGAACACGAAATTAATTAAACCTAGCAACAACAAATAAAATGTTTCAGAACTCAAGGAAAATTATAATAAAAGTCCAAGAGTATGAATCAAAAATTGAAAGGGATAATTAAGGACGTACTTTGAGATTTCATCCAACGAAACCCCGGCCCTCTCCAAAACAAGTCACTGGAAGGATTTCTGCAGAGATATTGTGTGTGTGTATACAGTGTTTACATATCTATATACAAAAGAGTTCTAGTTTCACTAGTTTACCAACGAATGAGCTTAAAGATAAATAAATCATTAATAAATAATAGATTAATTAAAACGAAAGATTTATTAAATAAAAAAAAAAGTACCCAAGTAACTGAATTTCTCGGGGGTACTTTTGTCATGTCATTTCAATTTACTTTGTCATGTCTCGGAACCAGTAGTATATTATTACGCGTCAATCCGTCAATCGCTTAGGTTAATTATATGTGAAGTGAGAAAGGGAACCTGATTGTATACAAACTGTCCACAAATAGAGGACTCTTCAATTTGGAGTATATTCCTACAGCTCAAGTGGTGTGGAAAGGATTTGCAATTAACATACTCAAGAAAAAATTTGGCGGGAAAATGTTGCATGAACTTGGGATTTTATGCAATCTAGTGTAGGGCTGGGATTTTTTGCAGTATTTTTGCAGCATTTTTTGCAGTTTTTTGCAGTATCTCGAGGTGTTGGAAATATGCCTATTTCAAATGAATAATGCTTGTTTGTAGAAAGAAGAGTAGCAAATTCTGCTGAAATGAACAAGTGCCCAATCATAATAAACGAATATGTGCCCAAACAATTGAAGAAAAAAACATCGACGACTCACAAAAGAAACACCCACCACAAAACACACAATCTCCCACCACATCAACGCTCTTCTTTGACATCCCCTCACCTTTTGTAATTTGGATAGAGTCTTAGAGATCGAGCTTTGGTTCTTGGCTGGTACATTGGGATAGTGGTGTTTCTTCTCATAGTTTCTGATTTCAATTGTTCAAGCACTTGTCCATTTTTAATTGAATTTTCAGCGGGACTTGCTTCTCTTCTTTCAGTAGCCAGACATTATTCATTTCAAATTCTTAACTGACTGATAACAGCAGTAACAGCGTACAAGAAAACGTGCAGAGGAGAGGAGACTTGAAAATATTACATTGCCTTCTTCCATTAAATATTTACAGAAAGAAAAACAATGTCTGCTTCAATATCCTACGGATGATGAATTTGGGACTCATGCCTGAAAGTCCCGGAAAAAGAATGTTATAATATGCAACCATTTGAACCTATTGAGAACTTTTATAAAGAACTTAGTCACAACAGACAACAGTAGTGTTGGAAAATAATAGATTTAGGATTTAGGCTCAACCACTTAGAATTAGGTTTTGTTAGAGATTAGGATTAGTTTATTATAAATAGAGTACTTTGTTATTCATTAGAGATCAAATTAGTCACAATGTAGTCTCTTAGGCCTCGTTTGTTTGACCTCCTTAGCTAGGACTGGACTAGCTAGGACTAATAACCCATGTTTGGTATAGCAAGGGACTAGGTTAAATGGGATTAGCTCGGACTCGTGCCGACTAACTCCTTCGCTCGCTGATCTTAGCTAAACCCCTCGAAAACGACGGGATTGCTAATCCCGTCTCCACCACCACCAATATCCCGCGAAGCCAGTCATCAAAATCTAGCCTTTTTGCCAACCTCCATCATCCTGCGAACCCAGCGAACCCAACCCCGTATTTGCTTTCCGACGAACCCACAACCTAAATTTCCCGACGAACAGACAAAAGAACATTTAACACTTAATCGATATGCAGAAACAGGTTCTCCATTTTCGTCGATTGAACTGGAATTAGACCCATAAAACAAAGATAACAGTCTTCGCCTAAAGAACTTTGGATCCGAAAACGATCTTCGCAATTTGAGATCCCTCTGCCACACTGCAACTCCTACTCCAAGCGTTTCCTTGGAGGCGAAACGAAATGAATACAAGGGGAGAGAGGGGAGAGGGGACAGTGGTACATATGTGAAACAAAAGAAAAAGGAAGGGGGAAGGAGGAGACGGAGGGCGGAGAAAAAAATGGAAAATGATAAAGAGGGAGACATATAAAACAGAGAAGAAGAGGAGTAGAAAAAATGGAAAATGATAAAGAAATAATAAAATATTAATTGATATAGATTAAATTAAAAAAAAATATTAATAAATATAGATTAAATAATATAATATTATAGTCCTGCTTCTTAGTCCGACACTGCACCAAACGCTTCACTAAGTTAGTCCAGCTTAGTCTAGTCTAAGCCAGTCCAGTTTAGTCCCTGAAACTAGTCCAGTCCGAGACAGTCCGATGCAACAAACGCACCCTTAGGGTTTTGTAGCCGTTTCGGCATTTTCGTTTGTTTAATAATATTCTTATTAATTTGTACTATTGGTTATCGTGCACTCTGATATTCAACTTGGTATCAGAGCATGTTTGATTCTTCGGAATTTAATCTATTCTGGATGGGTATCAATTTGTTCATCCGTTTATCCACTGCGTATCAATTTGTCATGGTATGTTTTGTTGGTTTGTCTATCTGGTAGTAGTTAGGGTTTTGTTATATGTTAAATTAATAAAAAAAATGTAAAAAAAAAGTTTGAAATTGCTAGAAATCTGAAGCTGAGCCGCTGGAGCCGTACCGCGCCAGAGCCACACTAAAGCCGAGCCACGTCGTGCCTTCAACCTAGGCCTGGCAATTTCTAACACGACACGACACGAAATTAACAGGTGTTCGGATCGACACGATAACGAATCGGGTCGTTATCGGGTAACCCGATAAGCACCTGCTAAGATAACGGGTTGGTTCGGGTATATACATGGGTAACACGATACACGATAAGCAGAATATTAATTTAATAATTTTATAACCCTAAACAAATACTATAATAATTATATATATATATATATATATATATATATATTAATTTAACAATTTTATACTCCTAAATACTATAATAATTATACCCCCAAAATATTAACTATAATAATTATATATATATATATATTAAATTTTAAATTAAATTTTATACTCCAAAAAACTATAACAATTAATATGCATCTGCCATCCGCCATTTGAAAGAAAAAGGGAGGGAAAAAGGTTTCAAAAAAAAAAGGAAGGGAAAAAAGAAAATGATAAGAAAAGGAAACAAAAAAGAGAGGGAAAGATGGGTGTACCAGTACCACTGTACCGTGTAGTGTAAGTGAGGTGAGATGTCCGGCCTTTGAAGAAAAATGGAGGGAAAAAGTTTTCAAAAAAAAAAAGGGGACGGAAAAAAGAAAATGATAAGAAAAGGAAACAAAAAAGAGAGGGAAAGATGAGATATGCATCATACGAAACTAAGTTCAACGATCCAACCATCAAACATGTTTGTATATGTTTAGAGATCGTATACGCTAAAAATTGCAAAAAACCCAAACATTCAGAGATCAAGTAACGGGACAAAACTTTTCGACGGTTATAAACGAAAAATCACGATTTAACGATTATTTTAACTTCGATTTTGATAATTTTTTACAGTTACACTCCTTAACCCTATATAAATACAATGAATGAACTTGATCTTCAATTTAAAATATTTACACTAGTGGATACCACAAAATCTTATGTTATACTTAATGAAAGTATACATAAACTCTTAAGTATTAGTGAATCTATTGCTTTTATGAGATACGCATTCTACAAAACTAGTTTCAACGATCCAACCGTTAAACATGTTTGTATATACTTCGAGATCACATACACCAAAAATTGAAAAAAAAAAACATTACGAGACCAAGTAACGGGACAAAACTTTTCAACAGTTATAAACGAAAAATCACAATTTAACGGTTATTTTAACTCCGATTTTAATGATTTTTTATAGCTACACTCCTTGACCCTATATGAATACAATGAATGAACTCGATCTTCAATTTAAAATATTTACAATAGTGGATACCACAAAATCTTATGTTATACTTAATGAAAGTATGAATAAACTCTTAAATATTAGTGAATCTATTGTTTTTATGGGATACGCATTCTACGAAACTAATTTCAACGATCTAACCATCAAACATGTTTGTATATACTTCGAAATCACATACGCCAAAAATTGAAAAAAAACAAACATTAAGATATTAAGTAATGGGACAAAACTTTTCGACGGTTATAAAACGAAAAATCACGATTTAACGGTTATTTTAACTCCGATTTTGATGATTTTTTACAGCTACACTCCTTGACCCTATATGAATACAATGAATGAACTCGATCTTCAATTTAAAATATTTACAATAGTGGATACCACAAAATCTTATGTTATACTTAATGAAAGTATGAATAATTTCTTTAACTATTAGTGAATCTATTGTTTTTATGGGATACGCATTCTACGAAACTAGTTTCAACGATCCAACCGTCAAACATGTTTGCATATACTTCGAGATCACATACACCAAAAATTAAAAAAAAACAAACATTAAGAGATCAAGTAACGGGACAAAACTTTTCGACGATTATAAAACGAAAAATCAGGATTTAACCGTTATTTTAACTCTGATTTTCATGATTTTTTACAACTACACTCATTGACCCTATATGAATACAATGAATGAACTCGATCTTCAATTTAAAATATTTACAATAGTGGATACCACAAAATCTTATGTTATACTTAATGAAAGTATGAATAAACTCTTAAGTATTAGTGAATATATTGTTTTTATGGGATACACATTCTACGAAATTAGTTTCAACGATCCAACCGTCAAACATGTTTGTATATACTTCGAGATCACATACGCCAAAAATTGAAAAAAAAAAACATTAAGAGATCAAGTAACGAGACAAAACTTTTCGACAGTTATAAAACGAAAAATCACGATTTAACGGTTATTTTAACTCCAATTTTGATGATTTTTTACAGCTACATTCCTTGACCCTATATGAATACAATGAATGAACTCGATCTTCAATTTAAAATATTTACAATAGTGGATACCACAAAATCTTATATTATACTTAATGAAAGTATGAATAAACTCTTAAGTATTAGTGAATCTATTGTTTTTATGGGATACGCATTCTACGAAATTAGTTTCAACGATTCAACTGTCAAACATATTTGTATATACTTCGAGATCACATACACCAAAAATTGAAAAAAAATCAAGCATTAAGAGATCAAGTAACATGACAAAACTTTTTGACGGTTATAAAACGAAATATCACGATTTAACGGTTATTTTAACTCCGATTTTGATGATTTTTTACAGCTACATTCCTTGACCCTATATGAATACAATGAATGAACTCGATCTTCAATTTAAAATATTTACAATAGTGGATACCACAAAATCTTATATTATACTTAATGAAAGTATGAATAAACTCTTAAGTATTAGTGAATCTATTGTTTTTATGGGATACGCATTCTACGAAACTAGTTTCAACGATTCAACTGTCAAACATATTTGTATATACTTCGAGATCACATACGCCAAAAATTGAAAAAAACAAACATTAAGAGATCAAGTAACGAGGCAAAACTTTTGTCAATTATAAAACGAAAAATCACGATTTAACGGTTATTTTAAATCCGATTTTGATGATTTTTTACAGCTACACTCCTTGACCCTATATGAATACAATGAATGAACTCGATCTTCAATTTAAAATATTTACAATAGTGGATACCACAAAATCTTAAGTTATATTTAATGAAAGTATGAATAAACTCTTAAGTGTTAGGGAATCTATATATTAAATTAAAGGGCAAAAGACTGTTTACTACCCTTATGTTTCGTGGTTTTCAACATTTAGTACATCAAGTTTTTTTAGTCCCAGAGTCATACCTAAAGTGTAAATTTTGGGACAGTCTCATACATCTGTTAGTCAAACTGTTAAGTCTGCCGTTAGTGACGTGGCGCCCATGTGGACAATGACTGGACGCCACGTGTCATCCAGGTGGAAATTAAAAAAAAAAAATATATATATATATATTATAAAATAATAAATAAATAAATATAAAAAAAAAACGTTTTTTTTTTTTTCTTCTTCCTCCTTCCTTTTCCTTCTTCTTCTTCTTCCTTTGAATTTGGGTAGCAGATTCGTTTTTTTTTTTTTTTTTTTCCATTCTTTCTTCTTCCTCCTTCCTTCTCCTTCTTCTTCTTCCTTCTTCCGTCTCCTTCTTCCGAATCTGCCCATTTTTTTTTTCTTCTTCTTCTTCCTCCTTCTTCCTTCTCCTTCTTCTTCTTCTTCGAATCTGCCCAGTTTTTTTTTTCTCTTCTTCTTCCTCCTTCCTTCTCCTTCTTCTTCTTGTTCTTCCTTCTTCTTCTTCTTCTTCTTCCGAATTTGCCCAGATTCGGTTTTTTATTTTTTTTTTATTTTTTTTTTATAATATATATATATATATATATTATTTTATAATTTTTTTTTTTAAATTTCCACATGAATGACACGTGGTGCCCAGTCATTGGCCACATGGGCGCCACGTCATAGTTAACGGCAGACTTAACAGCTTGACTAACGGATGTATGAGACTGTCCCAAAATTTACACTTTAGTTATGACTCTAAGACGAAAAAAATTGATGTACTAAATGTTGAAAACCACGAAACATGAGAGTAGTAAACAGTCTTTTGCCCTAAATTAAATTTAAAATTTTGATTAGTAGGGTATGAATGTTTTTTTATTAAGCTCTTATTTTCGAGTATAGATGTAGCACTTAAACGATAAATGTGTTTTAATATTTTGAAGTAATATTTATGTGGCAATGTGTGGTATGTGCAAATTTAAGAAAAAAATATATTTTTCTTAACGGGTCATAACAGGTCAGGTCACTTTACTCATTCCTGTTAAGGACCCGTTAAGATAACAGATGTGACACGACACAACTCGTTAAGATAACAGGTGTTACACAAAAACGACACGAACACGACATACACGATCCGTTTGCTAGGCCTACTTCAACCTAGACCGTTCATACCAGTCTGTTGCGCGCCTCACCATCCACCCACGTTGTCGCAGTAACTAGAAACCCGAAACATGACCTCCTGCAACCAGCCTCTGTAAACCTGTCCTCCCTCTGTTTCAAAAATCTGATCGAAGTCAAGATCCTGACTCACATTCCGCTGCTGCTCCGAAGTCAGGATCCCGACTCGCATTCCGCTGCTGCTCTAGACCATGTCACACCTGATCCGTCGCCATCCTTGTTGCACCGCTTCTATCCCACATCACTGCAATCAGTCATCGCCGCCGCTGTCCACCATCACCCATTGCCAGACCCGCCTGAATAACCGCATCTGACCCATCTCTGTCAAGCCGTACCAGATCCTCTTGCACCACTGTATCCACTGTATGCACACGCCCGTTGAATCCACTGCACACGCAATTGTATTGTTTGTTCTGGAGAAAACCACTGGCCAGAAAGAAAGGTTGAAGGGAAGGAGAAAAGAAAACCGACGAAAAAATAAACAGAAAAAAAGAGGAGAAAAAAAAAAGAAAAGAAAAATCTTTTGCTGTTGCTTTAGGCCCACATGGGCAAAGGGAAAAATGGTTTAGTTTGTTTTTAGGTCCACACGAGTTGTTAGCTTATTTGAGATTGTTTTGTGACCGTCAGTCGAGTGCTTGGAATTGTGATCATTTAAGTGATAGTGTTTGTGTTTGTACGTTCGTTGCTACAATTGAGATATGAAAATCTCGTCTGTTTAGTGACGAGTTCAATGACGGGTTCTTTCTATACCCTTAACACTAGTCAGTCTGAATTAGAATCAGTTTGCCAATTTAATTCGCCAGTCAAGTCAAGTCAAGTCAAGTTTGCCTGTTTGTCTGTCTGCGTTGCGGAACCTGCCTGTCTGGCTATCCACATTGCGGATCCTGTCTGTCTATCCGCGTTGCAAAGCCTGCCTGTCTGTCCGCGTTGTGGAGCCTGCATCCACATCTACTTGTTGGCAAACTCATGTTGTTTACCGCTATGAGTTTGACGGGGAGTGTTAGAAAATAATAGATTTGGGATTTGGGCTCAGTCCGTTATAATTAGGTTTTGTTAGATATTAAGGTTAGTTTATTATAAATAGAGTGCTTTGTTATTCATTAAAGATCAAGTTAGTCACAATGTAGCCTCTTAAGATTTTGTAACCGTTTCGGCATTTTCGTTTGTTTAATAATATTCGTATTAATTTGTAGTATTGGTTATCGTGCACTCTGATATTTAACAAGTAGGACGTATATATAGTGCTCTCTCTTTATATCAATCAATTCTACTTGGGTTTCCGCTTCGCCAATTTAGATGTAGAGACCTCAAAACTTCTCTTAAAAGAATTGGTGCTCCCTTGTGAATCTCGTAGAGCTTGCTCCAACACCTCTACCACCTGACTCATGGTTGGCCGGTCCTTTGAGTTATTGTTCAGACAGCTATCGGCCAACTTGGCAACATTCTGAGCTGCAGTAAGAGAATACTGGTCTCTTAGTAGGGGATCTATTACCATGCTGAACCTTTTACTGTCTGCAGGGAACTGTCTAACCCAGTAAAGAAGCTTTTGTTCTGATATGGGGCGGTTCTTGTCTAAGACACGCCTGCCTGTTAGGATCTCGTACAGTACCACACCAAAACTCCATAAGTCACAACTGATTGAAAGATGGCCTGTTTTTAAATATTCTGGGGCTGCGTATCCATAAGTCCCCACCACCTGATGGATAGAGTATGCATAAGTGATAATTCTAGAACATAAACAGAGAATTAAAATTTAAACGGCGAATCCATGCTTCTTCCAAACACACAATGCACTTCAAAGAAGATTGTGGCCACCGTTGAATGGGGAAACCAAGGCCGCGTTTGGACAACGAGACTATACAGGGTAAATTCATTTAAAATGGACAAGCACAGTCTTCTTGCCGCACGTGTGAACTCAATAATAATGGGACTAGACTACCAAATTGAATGACTGTCGAATATAATCATAGCCAACAAGTCCCCTCTATAGGGATCGGTCCCCATGAGACTAGACTGGACTCAGTCCCAATCCAGTCTGATGTTCCAAACGATGCACAACAGAATTCCGTTAGTAGTTCAAGAACAAAATTCAAATGAAACTAAGGTGTAAAGAACTTGCGTCGTATCTTGAAAAAAATTGGAACTATACTCTATACTATGAAATGTACTGGGACAACTAACTTGGGTGGAACTAAGGATGCTTTTGACATGATATGTCATACGAGTCACAGAATAAGCTGCTAATGCAACCTGTAAAGATGCCACTATATATGTAGCTGCTGGTATAGCGTGGCCCAGAATTATGAGGGTCAGTTTTGGGACTCTAGACCCTAATTTTACACACAATGGGAAACACACTCAAATAAATTGTCTATGACTAGTGACTACTCTACTTACCGAGGTTGATACATGAGAACGGTCACCCGTTGGTCCTTCTCTAGCAAGCCCGAAGTCTGAGAGCTTTGGCCTGAATTCCTCATCCAATAGCACATTTGAAGATTTGAAATCTCGATATATTACCTGTCCATATAATGCAATAAAACATGGTTCAATACATGTATTAATAAGACCTTGTCTTGTACAAAGTATAAAATCATCATGTGACCGGTCAGCAGGTTTATCCTACGCATTTACAAACAAATTCTGCAACATTTGGATTGCAAGAAGTAAAATCAGAAGACGAGAATTTTTATTTAAACCTACAAGTGAAGCTTTGCACCACCACCATTGAAGAAAAGGAAAGCATCTGCACAGTTTCTAGTGGTGAGAATTTTTTGTTTCCCTTGAAATGACTCAAATCTAGCAGTGAATTTTCTTGGTTTTCATTTAACAGCAATAGTCCATACTACGTGTTTTCTACACATTTTATAGCGACGGGCATTTTCGTTTCCTCTGAAACGACCTGAATCTAGCAGCACATTTCTTCGTTTTAATTTACCAGCACTAGTCTTCATATTTTCTATAACTGTACCAGCACTAGTCTTTAAGTTCCGAAAGCAGAGACAACAGCTTGTAATTAGATAACAGTAAATAAACGCATCATCAAAATGTGCAGTCGCGACTCACAGTTCAAATCCACCGCCGGTTAAATTAACATATCCAAAACCAAAAGGTTGGCAAAGAGGAGCCCCATGTTCAAAAGATATCGAATTTTAAGTTGCGCAAAAAAAAAAAATGGCAAGCAACAGCATAGTCAAATCAGAAAAATGCACAGAGAGTATATGCACCTGGACTTCGAGTCCCTTGTGTAGATAAGCCAATCCTTGAGCAGCACCAAGCATTATCTTTAATCTTGTCATCCAAGGCAATGCAGGCAAAGCCCTGTTGAAAAGATGATCTTCTAAGCTTCTATTAGGCATAAATTCATACACCAACAGCCTTTGTATCCCTCTCTCTCCATCTAAACAACAGTACCCTAGAAGTTTTACCAAATTCGGGTGATTTACGACGCCAAGAAATTGAACTTCTGCAAGCCATTGCTTATGACCCTGTTTGAGAAAAGTTAATAACCATAAGTAAAACTAGATGTGAGGTAGATATAATGGCGGTAAAATGTGAAATTTAAATGAAAATTATATTTATTGAAGAAATATTTTTAGAACCTGTAAACTATGAGGGTTTAACTTCTTGATGGCAACCCAAATCGGACTGCCCGTTCCTCCATCGGAAGGCCTGATTGCTGCTTTATAAACCCTCCCAAAACCTCCTTCCCCGAGCTTAAGCGACCTGCTGAAACCATTTGTTGCTTCCCTCAGCTCTTGGAAGGAGAAAACTCTTAAATTATGCTCCCTTTCTTTGTACAATTCTGGTATGCTCTTTGGAGATGGCAATGAACTCGAAGATTTTGTCGCGCGATCCAAAGCCGGATTGCTTGGATTGCTTTTGTTTCTCAATTCTGGAGCGGATTGCGATACTTCTTTTTTGCTCTTGCGTTTTTCCTTGAAGGGAAAGAAACACTTCATTTCTTTATTCCTTGGGTTGCAAGGTCTGCACAAAATCAGCAGCCTCAACACCTCAAATCAAATGGGATATGTGGAGTTGAAAAAATGGTAGCTTGACTTCATTAAAGAGAAGATCCAGTTGGAATATATATATATATATAGAGAGAGAGAGAGAGAGAGAGAGAGAGAGAAAGGAAAACTCAGATGGATGGAAACTGAAGGAAATGAAGCAAAAAAAAGGAAAACCCAGCTTTTACCAAAAAAAAAAAGGGAAAACCCAGTTGGAAATTGGAAAAAGAGACAAACCCATATCAGAATTTGAAGTGAAAGGAGTGGTTGACCTAAAGACAAAAAGATATGGAATCTCAATTCCTAGTTTTGGAGAGAGAGAGAGGCGTGTCTGGAACGAAATATGGAACAGGGATGAAAGGGACAGGACTATTTTTCTATCTATTTTCTTGGTTTAATTCAACTCGGCTGAGCAGATTCAGCAGACATATCAGAAACAGTTAGTTGACCACAAATTATTCCTCATTCATAAAGAAAAGTCATTAACGGTATTTAATTACTTAATTAATTTAATACGAAGTATGAATTAGGTTGTGTTGGTTTAATTAATCTTCAATCTCGTCTCATGTCCCACGCGGTTTGCTTTCTGTCCTGCGTGGATATGAAACAATAATAGAGATAGTGGTGCTGATGCCGGTTTTTTTGCCAGCGTTACGTCGGTACGGAGCCACCGTTCACATTCATGAGCCAACTGCTGTTGGTTTCGCATGCAAAAGCAATTGAAGTCGGTTTGCGCGCGTCACGACTCACCACTGAGGGAGTGGGGAATTCAGAACAAAATTCTTAATTTTAGGAGTGTGTTGTGTTCAGATTGTCGAGAGCATCAATTCCACGTAGGAAAAATAAAAATTGCCTACGCTGTGGAGCAAAAAATAATCACAAGGCAACATGTGAATTTTGGGTTAAAGGGACAAAATTACTTTTGAGGTATACCGGGATTCCTACGCACGAGCAATGGGCAATCAATCCCCAACTAAGTCAAAATTGCCCAAAATAGGTAATAATTCAAAACCTATCTCATCCATTCTCATCAAATCTTCCCAACAAGGTAACTCCAAAATTATTTCTTTCAAATTATGTTAATTAGTCAATTAATGGATTTATTACCTAATTAATCTATTAATGGCTAATTAACTACAAATTACACCCAAAAAAATACCCCAAATGGCCGGTCCCTATTCTCCTAATAGGGCCGGCCATATCTCTATAAATAGCTCTCCATTCTCTCCAAAAACGACTTCCAAGTCTCTTGCTAAAATTCTCTAAAATTCTCAAACACTTTCTCTTTAAATTCTAACTTTGGCATCGGAGGTTCTTCGGCCAAAGCCCCCCATTCATCGGGGGCGCGTGAGGCTTTTGGCCTTGACCAAAGGTGTTAATTGTTTTGTAAGTGCAATTTTGTCCAAGATCAAGGAGGAAGAAATTTCCATCCACAAATTGGTGCTTTCAATGAGAGTTGAGTCTCACACTCGTATAAGACTCTCGCATCCAAGGTTTTCTATTTTCTTGTCCATTTGTAGATTTTTCGTAAGTTCTTATTTTTAGAATTTTTTATTTGCAAAAATTCTTTGATAAAACGTAAAAGAAACAATGGCTAGAAATTTAAAAAATTTAACGAGTGAAAATTCCAATATTCAAGAGATGGGACCGCGGCGATCCACGAGGTTAAATGTGACAATAAATGGAGTGGCACCGCCACCACGAGTTTCCACCACGGGAACCACCGCGGTGGCCACCCACGACAAGGTCCATGGTGTCACCACCACAACCCGAGCTGTGCCATCCAAGGCCCACGACACCAAAGCCACGGCCCAAGCCATGTCACTCCAAGCCCAACGTGTTGCTAAGCCGAGCCCTAGCCTCGTACCCACGTGCGCCACACGCCGAGTAACCCACTTCTATGGCTCAGCCTCCTCCCGTGGCCCAACCTGCTCCTGCTGTCCAGTCTGCTCTTGTGGCCTTCTAAGCAGCCCAGATCGATTCAAGATTAGTTCAACCATCCCAGCTTCAAATTTCCGGATCGACGATCGAACCAGGAGCATTTTCACCACATTTTTCTGCTGATTTAACATTTCCCAACTCAAATCTCATGCCCGCAGTTTACCACACATCCACTACTCAAGAAGGCATATTCTTTCCAAGCTTTTCCAATCCAAATGGCGAACAACACTTGTCTCGACAAGTCATAGAGTTGACGAACGCCCTTGCACAATAGACAACCTTGGTGAATCAACTCTTGCAACGTATCGAGATTCAATGTGCCCTGGACGAGGTGTCCCAAAGAAGGACAAGGGTAGACGAACCTCTCCACCAGCGTCCCAGCAAGTAGCCATTTAACCAGTCACGAACCAAGCGTTTTAATGGAGTACACTCTCAACTGGACCCCGAGATAGCGTATACTCTCGTCTTAGCGCATGAAGGAGCGTGCACTCTCAGTTAGGCCCACATACGAACATACACTCACAGTTGGGGCCAGACAACATGAGCAACCTTTTAGGCCAAGTGTTCATTCGCGACAAGGTCTGCAAGGAGCATCATCCACCTCATATCGGAGTAGGCAGCATAGTGGATGGAGAGAAGCAGTCACTCAATCTGGCTTAAGTTCAACCAGCAGCCTACGAGTTACCCGCTTACCTGGTAGGAACATACCACATGCACCGCATCCGCGACATAGGCGAGTCAAACACATGGAAAAACAGCTTAAACTAGCAGGTTATGATCGGGGGCAGTCAAAAGCTCTGCCACCCCTAACAAAGGCAAATTCAGGAAGAAGTAGAAAGGCTCCTGACCGAGCGACTACGCGATTTCCCGCGTAATGAAGCTATTGACAAGGCGCTCCAATGAGACATTACCAATATAAGCAAGTCATCTTTCAATGACAAGATCGAGCAAACAGGATTACCCCACATAGATTGTCGGATATAAAGATTACTTATGTTCTGAAAAACGCAGCAGCTCAACCTAATGGCGTGCTGGGGGCAGATGAGTACCAGAATGACACACCAGTCTAACTACCAAGAACCGGGGGCATGCCTTGTTCTTAACACTCCAGACGATTCAATACTGAAGCAACACATCATTAATAGTTGAGCATCACAAACCTAGTGGTCCAATTCCTCCTGTTGCGCACAACCTGGTCTAAGCCCTGCTTTCACAGCCGTGCCTACCTACTCCACGGCTCCCAGCAGCCATTGACCTATCATCATGGCTTATAATTGTGCCAATCTTACACCACGACTCCTAGCCATGCCGATTTTGCCATGTTGCTCGTGTCAACCAAGCCTCAAAATGGCACACGACGAAACACCTAATGATGGCGCAATAATTCTAGGAGCAACTCATTGCAGTTACACCCTTACGTGGGTTCCACAAGCTGTTCGAAGTTTCAAGCAGTTCGCCAAACAAGACCTCGCAAGCTGAGGATTATTTTAGTTGTCCAGATTTCCTCAACTACTGTCCACAACAACTGCTCAAAACCCTTTTCTGGGTCCGTTCTCCAGTGCGAGAGGATAAACTAATTGCTCTCCAGTACGAGAGGGTAAACTAATTCCTCGACACCCATATGGGTATGCTCTCCAGTATGAGAGGATAAACTAATTACTCTCTAGTGCAAGAGGGTAAACCAATTTCCCAACACCCATATGGGTTTGCTTTCCAGTGCAAGATGATAAACTAATTGCTCTCCAATGCGAAAAGGTAAACTAATTGCTCTCCAGTGCGATAGGGTAAACTAATTCCCCGACACTCATCTGGGTAAGCTCTCCAGTGTGAGAAGGCCACATAGCTCAAAAGATCGACTAAGCAGCAAATGGCTAGGGGACAACAACCACTTTTGCACTTAATAGTTCATTCATCTGACACTTCATCTTCAGCAGCTCCATTCTTGAATGCTCCATCTACGGTAGCTGAGAAATCAAACTCAAGCAGTTTTCTCATTTTTGGCAAGCAGCTCGGACATGGCAGGCTAAACCGTTGCCCATGCCACGACACTTCATCAGCACATGCCGAGCCAATCCTTGGCTTCAATCAAGTCGAGGAGCACAAGCAATGGCCCCTGCTACACGATTTCCTTGGCTCATGCCAAGCCGACTCCCGGCCTCTGCCAGCCGACACGCCGTACCATCCCGACGGCTGACCCGTGGCAGCACCTCCCAAGAAGAAGACAAAGAGAAATAAGTTTTTCTTACATCGGTGCGGCGTGAAGAAGATAAAGAAATCAACGGAAGATAGTTCTTTGCACGGCCAAGCAAAGAAGAGTGCTAGGGGAGGGGAATAAATATCCTCTAGCTTTCTCTCTTTCTTGTAAGGATAAATAATTTCCCTTCGAAGTTGATTTAATCCCCTACTTAAGGTAGGCTTAAATAGGCTTTAGAGGCGATTTATTTCCCTTTCCTAGAAGAATCTAATTCCAAGTCCAAGAGAGAATCTGCATTAAAGTTGGAAGTCTCTACACCTGCTGCCATTTCCTGCGAACATCCCAGTATGTGTGAAGGCATTTGTGGAGCCAAAAATAATCACAAGGCGACACATGGATTTTTGGGTTAAAGGGGACAAAATTACCCTCGAGGCATACCGGGATTCCTACGCGCGAGCAATGGACAATCAATCCTCAATCAAGTCAAAAGTGCCCAAAATAGGTAATAATTCAAAATCTATCTCATCCATCCTCATCAAATCTTCCCCATAAGGTAACTCCCAAATTATTTCTTTCAAATTATGTTAATTAGTCAATTAATGGATTTATTACCTACTTAATCTATTAATGGCTAATTAACTACAAATTACACCCAAAAAATACCCCAAATGGCCGGTCCCTATTCTTCTAATAGGGCCGGCTATATCCCTATAAATAGCTCTCCATTCTCTCCAAAAACAACTTCCAAGTCTCTTGCTAAAATTCTCTAAAATTCTCAAACACTTTCTCTCTAAATTCTAACTTTGGCATCGGAGGTTCTTCGGTCAAAGCCCCCCCCCACTTCATCGTGGGCACGTGAGGCTTTTGGCCTTGACCAAAAATGTTAATTGTTTTGTAGGTGCAATTTTGTCCAAGATCAAGGAGGAAGAAATTTGCATCCACATACGCTTATAAGATCATGTGTAATAGGGTGGCATAAAATTTAAAAATCTAAAGTTCAAAAAATTGAGAAACAGTTTTTCTTCTTTAGTAATTATGACGACTCTTTCAAACAAAGTCATGCGTAAAGCTTTTGAACTTGCTTCAACTTTTAAATTGCTTCAATTAGGGAATAGCACATATGGATCAACTACGTAGTTATGCAGTGTCCTCCATCTAAAGAAAGATTTCAGGCCAAATTTGATATGGAGGAAATGTTGAAACCACAAAAAGGGTAAATCGAGTTATTCTTTCTTTGTTTTAAGTATTGACAGAAACTATTGAGTAATAGATGTTCTGAATCGCAGATGTAGTCAAATGATAAAATTTCTCTTTGCCTAGGAGAAGACAAAAGTTCGATTCTCGCCATCTGCCCAAGATAATGAATAAAATTTCATTTTTATTTAATAGATAAAGTACTAAGCATAGCTGACCACAATAATATTGGGGTTCTACTCTTCTATCTCGTATGGTGAAAGGTAGAGCACGGATCATCTGAACGGAAAGAATTCCATTTTTAAAATAAAATTTAGTTAAACCATCATAATTTATTTTTAAGAACATTTTAAACTAAAAATTTTAAATTCTAATAAATAATGAAAAACCAGAGATAACTTATCCCATTCTTAACACAAGTTCATACATATATGCATCGCATGAAACATGAAAGTCATGGAAATGGGATGAAATAATTTTGGAAGTGGGTAGAAAGAAAAGATGGAGGAATAGTACGAGGAAAGTGAATTTTTTGTGTGTGGCCATGAATTTTTCGGGGACGGAGTGAGATGGATCGAAATACAAGTACTTCAAAAGTCTAGTCATGGACTTAACGACATTGATCAAATAAAGCCACTTAAATGGACCAATGCCACCACACTTTATTGGGCTTCAGAATGGTGAGTGAGGTTCACAAACCTCGTTCAAATTGACCATGCTTGCTCCACAAAACACAAAAACCTTGTTCAACTGGAGATTAGAAATTCCTGCAATGTACAATCTAAAGATTAGTGTGCGCTGCAAATAATCACAATCCTAAAAGCAAGAAATATTTTATGCTAGATATCATCTAGGATTCTCCTAATTTAATACAGATTCTATATCCTACAAGGATTCTCTCCAGGGTAGTATAAAGGCACCCCACCTAGGGCATATATTTGGTAACGCTTTCGTACCTATACTTTGCTCTCTAGCCCACTGCTTGAGTTCTAATACTTTATACTAACTTGACATGCGGAGATTTGGCTGGTATTACACTAGTACCTTAATTAGGTTAACTACGGTTGTTTATTCTTTTATGCAGGTGGCCGATCTAACATTCTCTACCATCTAGGGTGGTGTCGAATTTTAGTTCCAACATGTGGATATTTGAACAAATACTTAAGTATTTATAGAGTTTTTAGGTGAATTTTGATTTAAATATTTTTTTATATTGTTTTTGTTGTTGGATTTAATTTTGGACCGTCAGATCTTTTTTTTCAGTTAAATTTCTCATATTCGTTTTTAGCTATTCAATTGAATGTAATTAAAAAAGAGAAAAAAAAAACTTTACCTCATTGTCTCATGTTCTTTTTCAGCTATTCAATTTATCGAGCAACGTACAGTCTTGTAGCTGATACAACTTGTTCACTATCCTTATTGAAATGAGGTAAAGTTTTAGTGAGCGTGACAGTAGCGATCAAACTATAGGGGCGATAAATAAATTTAGGGCAGGACGAGGAAGACTACATTAGGACTTATTAGTTCAGACTTTTAGCCGTTGAGTGAGTTTAGATATCTAAGGTATCCATTGATTTGCTTACTACGGTATCAACAACTGGAATGACAGTCGTTAAAGGCTTGATCCATAATATAAGTAGGTCTCACTTTGGTTAAGAGATTACTTATATACGGTTTACAAAATATGACCTCCCTTGTATTTTGCATAATTTGTCGTTGGGTATATGATGTGTTATTAATCGAACACAAGATATTGAGTGTCTACCAAAAAATTGTTCTTAACCATTGAGTTATGAACCCGCGACGATAATTTTGAAGAATGCAACAAATTAAATATACTGGAGAATTAAAATTATTGATTAATTTATTTGTTAGGAGTAATTATTCTTTTATATAAAGATAATTCTATTAGTAAGCTGTATAATTGTCCAACTATAATAATTAAGTATCGAATTCATTATCTGTGGAAGTTGAATATGAATTCTCTCACTCACAAAATGAGAGAATTAATATCATTATTAGGTCACTTAGTACTACGGTCTAATGATATTCCTCTTCACTTGTAAGTAAAATACATTAGGTTCGATTATTGTCAAAGATAAATTTGAATCACATTATTATGGCTCCTCCATTGTGAGGCTTAGTATACTTCACCCCTATTGTTTGTTAAAAAAAAAAATCACTATTAGATTTTGTTGACCCTAAAAACTACCAAGCCTACGTGGCGCGCAGACCGAGTAATCTATAAGCTAACTACGTCATTCGGTTGTGTGCGGGGCATGCCAACTCGTCGGCCAAGCTTGGCCAAGGAGTAAAATATGTTGATGTTGCGTTGGGTGCGCGGCTGACTTCTGTGTCTTGCAATTGCGACCGAGGAAGGAACTTGTCTCGGCCTTCGGGTTCTAGAGCCTGAAGACAAGGCTACTAACTTAGCGAAGTTCAATATCAAATTTGGCTTCCAATGTGCCGAATGTAGTAACTCGTAATACCTCACTTAGCCGAGAAGGCTGATGACATGACCTCGACCAACAAGGATTCGGAAATCCTTCTCGACCGAGACTTGGATAGGTAACCAGTTGGCCTCGACGCAATGCTATTTATGCCAACTCAAGATGATGCGAGATCGGCTGATTCTACGGTGACAGTGTTGTTTATGCCAACTAAAGATATCACCGGTTGCCACCATAGTACTGTTTATGCCAACTGAAGATGTGTCAGCGAAAAAGAAAAGAAAAAATCTCAAGGTTGTTGAGAGAATTTGCGCAGGGCAGTTGTGTGTTGAATTGAAGGTCCTCTTTCCATTGTTTGTAGCTTGGTATTTATACGAACAAATGTTGTGTGGTGCAGCTTCACGCTAGTATTTGATTTCAACTCAAACTCACTAAATGAAAGCCCATCCTTTAGATACCATCATCGTCTGACTCAAATACCATCATCTTCTGACTGCTTCATTTATTCAAAACCCAAGTCTTCCTTCCAAAAAACCATGCCTTCAGAGACTCCTAGTCCAACTAGAGCTTAATTTCCATCACATTGATCCATGCACGGATAATAATAATCCCAAAAAGCACACTACGTAACCAAAACCACAACATCAAAAAGGTATGATAATTATCCCATCTGCATACATATTTATCTACTCCATTCACCATGACTTTTCAAACCTCGTTTAAATCACCACCTCAGGATGCTAATTTATGGCGCCTATACCAAAATATTTATCCACATCTATAATAATCAATTTGCAGCATACTATTCATCCAGATCAACTCGAATTATGCCACCGTGTTCCCAACTTGGAGATCTCCCATAATAAATTATTTAAAAGATAATTATGATAAAAATCATAACATTATCCTTTAATAATAACAAAATGATCTTTTACCCTTCCATACGACGGTTGATAAGTATGCTTACTCAACGGCCTCGATTACTCGGGCCGATGGTGCAAATTTGGGTCCAAACAAATTTAGACCATAAGACTAGTGGTTGTATGAGCCGTAATTTATGTTAATTATAATTTGGACGGATGAATATGTTGAATTAGAAACTTAAGAAAGCCGCTCCCTTACCCCTATTTTTGAGAGGCCGTAATATTTTTTTGGCTTAGGCTTCCAACTAACTTATTGGGTAAAAGACGGTTTACTACCTTCATGTTTCGTGGTTTTGAACATTTAGTACATCAAGTTTTTTTCGTCTCAGATTCATACATAAAGTGTAAATTTTGGGACAGTTTCATACATCCGTTAGTCAAACTGTTAAGTCTCCCATTAACTATGACGTGGCGCACTGACTGGGTGCCACGTGTCATCCACGTTTTTTTTTTCTTTTCTTCTTCCTTCTTCTTCTTCTTCTTCCTCCAACTGCAACTTTCTTTTTTTTTTCTTCCTCCTTCTCCTTCTTCCTTCCTCCTTCCTTCCCTTTCTTCCCCTTCTTCCTTCTTCTTCCTTCTCATTCTCCTTCTTCTTCCTCCGAATCTGGGGAAGCTTTCTTTTTTTTTCTTTCTTCTTCTTCTTCTTCCTTCTCTTTCCTTCTTCTTCCTTCTTCTTCTTCTTCTTCTTCCGACGAATCTACCCAGATTCAGTTTTTTCTTTTTTTTTTCTTTTTTTTTCTTCTTTCTTCTTCTTCTCCCTTCTTCTTCTTCTTCTTCCTCCGAATCTGCCCAGATTCAGTTTTTTTTTTCTTCCTCCTTCTTCTCTTTCTTCCTTCCTCCTTCCTTCCCCTTCTTCTCCTTCTTCCTTCCCCTTCTTCGTTCTTCTTCTTCTTCTTCCTTCGAATCTGGGGGAAGATGAAGATTTTTTTTTTTTTTTTTTTGAGGAAGAAGAAGAAGAAGAAGAAGAAGAAGAAGGAAGAAGGGGAAGGAAGAAGGAGAAGGAAGAAGGAGAAGAAGGAGGAAGAAAAAAAAAATAAAAAAAAGTTGCAGTTGGAGGAAGAAGAAGAAGAAGAAGAAGAAAGAAGAAAAAAAAAAAAACTTCCCCAGTCAGTGCGCCACGTCACAGTTAACGGGAGACTTAACAGTTTGACTAACGGATGTATGAGACTGTCCCAAAATTTACACTTTAGGTATGAATCTGAGACGAAAAAAACTTGATGTACTAAATGTTGAAAATCACAAAACATGAGGGTAGTAAATAGTCTTTTACCCAAACTAATTTTATGGCCTTGCCGACTTGCATGAGTTAAGCATACCGGCAACATTCATCCTTGGCAATAATTAAACTCCGAACTAAGTGCGAGACAATCCATTACATAAGGGGAGAGTCCACTCTTCGTAGAATTGATAAGCGACATCTTCCTCTCTTTTTTCAGGAATATGAATGCACCTAATTTGATACTCCATTGATAAAGACTGGAAATGTTATACTGTCAGTGTACCTCGTGGAACATATATATATATATATATATATATGTGTGTGTGTGTGTGTATGTGTGAAGCATTTAAGGGAATATATTTTCATTTTTTTTTACAAAAATGAGAATTAGTTGTATGGTCCACACCGTATTGAACTTTAACGATCCGAACCATCTATTTTTCAAGTTACACCAAATCGGAAATATTTAAGACATCTAATTGGATTAAAAAAAATTAATGAATACTTTGTTATATAAGAAACAATGAAATTTTATCTTGATAATTAAATAGGCAAATAATTTTGGATTGAATTGAATTTTTGCAAGGATGATCTATGAATCGAGACTTACAAAATAAGCTATTCGGATAGTTGAAGTTCAATGTGAAGTGGGCCCTATATCTAATTTTTTTTCTTAAAATGAGGATCCCTTTGCATAAATAAATATATATATAACAGATCGATGCCATTGACGTTGCAAAAGGAAAGGATCTTCTCCGGATTGCAAAAGGAAGTCACCAATCACTATGTTTGTCAGCTATTTGACTAACCAGAAAAAGTCCACAGAAAAACATTTTTATGAACTCTACACGCATTACTCCGGGTTGAGTTTGATTCTAGAAAACCACAGTATTCATGCAAAAGAAAGATATATTCAACTGAATTTTTGAATTAGATGGCATTAATTTAAAAACCAATTGGCAGTGAGTGTAGATACTATTTTGATATTATATTAAAACTCAACTAATGAACTCGAAATCAATTAATCATGGATAAAAAAAATTCTGAAATCATTTAAATTGTTAATGTAATTGGTCAAAAAGAAACTCTTCATTTTAGTGGGTTAGCATGTCTACATCGATCATAAGAGTCGCGTTTGCTTCTTCTTTTTTTTTTTTTGTTCCACCCAAGAGTGGAGGACAAGCTCCCATTTCACAATTCTAACTAACTTGTTTTCAAATATAGTCAGAACCAGTGTATGGAATTATGAAGACTAATTGTTTTCTACGTTTGAAGTTTTTGGTGCCTCATTGCCTCCCTTAAAAGAAATTGCACACATCACACGTGTGACCGTACTCATGCCACATGTAGAAATGAGCAAAATACTCACGGGTATGGATAACTGCAATTACCCATTCATTTAAAATTTATGATTACAGTTATCATTAACCGTTTAGATAAATAAACGGTTTTGTGTATAACCATTTAATCATGAACTTTGAATAGATGGTTATGGGTATTACCCTGGGTTATAAATGGGTAACCATTTAACTGTTTATTTTAATATATGAAAAAAAAAAACAATTCAAAATAAAAATCCTAAACCGTTTATTTTAATAAAAGAACTTTTATTAAAAGTGATTGTGAACATAAGTGCGTTTTGGAAAAGTTGTGGAAACTTAGTTATAGAAGCGAGTAACTGATCATTTGTGTTTTTAATTTTTCCAGCAAAAGTTCGAAAACTACATGTGTACACGAGAGGGACAGAGGCATGTGTGTTTTGATCCAAAACTTACCTGAGAAAAAGGAAGACAGGTACGAGGCAATCTACAACTCCAATCAATCTCACTTGTTACACTCTTGTGCTTTATGTATAGATACATGATATATCCATATATGTACACTATGGTCCCTCAACAATCCCTTCAAATTAACTTTACCAACTGATAAATGGGTAAACAGTAAGGAAAAAAAATGGTAAAAAAAGGGCTGAACGGATAAACAATTACAGTTAAATGAGTACACGGTTATGAGTATGGTTAACCGTTTATAAACGGTTATGGGTATGAGTATGGTTAACCGTTTAACCCTAAACCCTAAACCACGTGGGTAAGAGCATAAATGGTTGTGGGTAAATAACCACAGTTACCTTCCTGCCATAACTGTTGCCCATTCCTAGCCATAGGTTGCAACCCAAAATACATCATCTCATCATCTACCCTTCATATTAAACCAACAAATTTTCTTTTTGGCTTATTTTTTGGTACATTTCTTCCATTTGAAACTCATATTTCACTATTTTGCACCACAAAACTCAATTGTCGCTTCACTTTGCTATTTTTTGTCAAATTTGTTAAAATATATATATATATATATATAGGGGTGTGCTATCCACACACCCTATTTTACTTCTCACACACCTCTTTGTAATTTCTGTCCATTGGTCTTTTTCAATTCATCCGATCCGACGGCCGAAAATTAAAAATATATGTGAGAAGTAAAATGGGGTGTGCAGATATCACACCTATATATATATATGTGTGTGTGTGTGTGTGTGTGTACACACTTTGACGTGTCCCCTGATATGGCTGCCAAATTACTTAAAAAGATAATCAATATTTACAAGTCAATGATGGGATGCGTTGGAATACAAGCTTAATATGTAATTGGTTTATGGAGGAGGAAGCAAGATTGATTTTGAATATCCCCTTGAGTTTATTTAATCCAGCGGATTTCATGATTTGGACTAAAGAGCCTAATGATGTATTTACGACTAAGAGTGCTTATTTTGTGGCACGAACATGTCATGGTCTTGGTTGGGATGAACCGGTTTGATCTACACTAAATGAGGAGACAAAATTTCTATGGAAAGCTCTGTGGCGTGCCAAGGTCCCGGGGAAAGTCAAAATATGTGTTTGGCGTGGGTGTATGAATGCATTGCCAACGAAGGTGAATTTGAAGAATAGACGGGTTCTTACGGAGGATATATGTGGGCTCTGTGATAAAGAGCCAAAGCCAGTTAAACACACTTTGTTACAGTGCCCACGATTAGCTGCAATTTGGTTTGGTAGTCCATTGGGAATTCGTATGTTTCCGAGGATAGAGGAGGACTTTGGTGGATGGTTGATCAATATGGCAAAAACAGTAACTAAGGACAGTTTTGAGTTGCTTCTTGTGTTGGTGTGGAGCATTTGGAAGGTCAGTAACGAGTTTATTTGGAAAGGTGTGGATGCATCACCATTGGACGTGCAACTTAAATCCCAAACGTGGCCGACGGAATTCAAGAAATGGAATGAGGTTCAACCACACTCAGAAATGGATTGTGTTCAGAAGTGGACACATCCGGAATTTAGTTGGATAACGTGTAACTTTGATGCGGCTTGGGATGAGAATGGTTCGTATGGGGGTATAGGGATTGTCGTTTGAAACTCAACAGGAGGTTTCATGGCTGCAATGGTGTTATGGGAGACTGGTGTCAGCTCGGCCATGCATGCAGAGGCTATTGTTGCACGGGCAGCAGCTATTTTGCTTGGCATTGGCGTGAGGAACAAGTTCAGCTAGAAGGAGATGCTCTTATGGTGGTTGTTGCTATTCAGAATTCGGAAACAGCTTTACTTGGTCATTTTGGTCACTTGTTTGCTGATACACGGCAGATTCTTCAAGGGTTCAAGCAATGGAAGATTTTTTTCGGACCAAGAGAGACGAACAGATTGGCACATCGGCTTGCACGGTTGAGTCTAATGCTTGACCACTCAATTTCGTGGTTTGAAGGACCCCCTGATATTATTTTTGATTTCTTATTGGAGGATAGTCTTGATAGTTAAGTTGGTGCGGAACACTCTTTTTTCCATCGATCGGGTTGAAAACCCCGGCAATGTTTTTATTAAGGCCCACTGTTAGCACCCTATCCTCGATTATGTACGTATTTCTATAATTCAATGAATATCGTGCTTTCATCAAAAAAAATATAAAGGAAGGAGCCTCGGAGGTGAGCAGCCCCGCCATGGCGACAACAACTGCAGCATTACTGCGACATCCAGTGCCTTGCTTGGGCTTTAGAGCTCAACATATCCAAGTCCGAGTTTAAGCTTGAGGGCCAACAATACATGAAGAATGGGTTATAATATTTAGGCATCTTGCTCTTGGTTAGAGCACTTCCAGCCCAGCCAAATCCCCAAGGCGATGGGCGATGGGTTATAATATTTTTTTTATATTTTAATTAATTTTTATGATTTTTTATTTATGATTTTGTGCATTTTTAATTATTACTTTTTAATTATAACTGACGTCAGCCTTGCATCACATAGTTCAGGGGCTAGGCTAGTCGATTTTAGCCTAGGTGAGCAACTAGGCTCCCCCAGAGCCTAGTGGATTGGAAGGGGGTGGAGGAGTTTTGGGGGGAGGGAGGGGATTTGAGAGGGGTGGAAGTGCTCTTATGTTTCTTTTTTTTTCTTTTTCTTATGGGAGCTTTAATGAAAAGGGTTTGAGCTAAGTTTGTTTTAACAAAAAATCATCCTATAACATTATTTAATGAAAATGGTGTTATTGCTATGGTGAATTGTGTGTGTACAAAGAAAAGTAAGAAAACATGAACAAAACTAGGTTTTTTCAAAGGGAAGTGTTATTGGCACTCAAAAAATCTCATTCTACACTCCTCACAAATGTATTTTTCTTTCCTAATATAGAAAGTTTGGGATGTATAATGAGATTTTTGAAGTGCTAATAACAATTCCCTTTTCAAAACGCCTAATTTATTTTTAATTTCGAACAATAATAAAAGATTGGTTGAAAGTATTTGAAAATATTGAAATGTGGTGTAAGGTGGAAAAACATGGTTAGATATTTATAGAAAGAAAAAAAATTATTATTTTTTGTATTTTAATTATTTTTTATGATTTTTTATAATTTTTTGTATTTTTAATTATAGTTGACAACTGCCTTGCATCACATGGCTTTGGGGCTAGGCTAGTCCATTTTAGCCTAGGTGAGCAACTAGGCTCCCCCAGAGCCTAGTGGATTGGAAGGGGGTGGATAGTTTTGTGAGGAGGGAGGGGATTTGAGAGGGGTGGAAGTGCTCTAATGTTTCTTTTTTTTCTTTTTTTTTTGGAATCTTTAATGAAAAGGGTTTGAGCTAAGTTTGTTTTAACAAAAAATCATCCTATAACTTTATCTAATGAAAATGGTGATATTGCTATGGTGAATTGTGTGTGTACAAAGAAAAATAAGAAAACATGAACAAAACTAGGATTTTTCAAAACCCCTAATCGAGAACCATGCTACACCCAAAACAATTGCACCGAGCCACGCCTAAAGTCGTCACGCCGAGCCAAGCCCTGCAACCGACCAAGAAACAACATTATTTTGACATCCCACCGCATCAACCCACTTGGTTGGTCATGTTGCGCTTATGTGGCACAAACCCAAATTGGGCTTCAATTTTTTGTTTCAGCCAACATAACTGGCTTTAACCCAAACCATTAGCAACCCTCTAGCCTGTTGTCCACTACAGCCTCCACCCATCTTTTGTTGGTGTAACAACCTGAAATATCTAATTCGGAAGCCAAACACACAAGTAGGCCATAATAAAATAATGTTAATTATAATTCTAACTAACCACACTAAAAAAATAATCATTTTGTTGAATTTATGGCTGCATCTAACATCCTGGTTAGACTGCCTACGTTTCCAAAAAGAAGGGATCAAGCCATTCGTTGTTCACCTTACACTTCTAGAACAACATACTAAAATTTCATTTAGATCCAACAGTCGGATCTCCGCCAATCACGAAATCAAGTGGCGGTCAATGTTTTATTTTACAAAATTACAAATCTAATTCAGGAAGATCCATTCGCCAGATGCCTGATCCATAAGTTCCTAAGGTCCTCAAATATTACGTACGATAAGGTCTCAAGGTTTGATGACGATCCAACGGTCGGATCATCGATTCACAAATTAATCAAGTAAGGTATCGTAGTAAATTTAGGTTCAAACAATCAACCTACGTCATACGAATATCAAAACTGAAATCAAGGCATCTAATTTAACCTAAAAATAGCATTGACAGACCTCTGGCCACGCACCACCTTGGGTGGCAGTCAGCAGCCCCGACTCGCCGGAAAATTTCAACTATTTAAAAAAATTTCCAAATTTCATAGAAATGTAGAACAAGTCAAGGGGAACAAACTTTATACCTATGGCCAAGTCCAATTTGGCCAGGAAAAACCTTAAATCGCCATAAACCCGCTATAACCTTAGAATTTGGGTAGTTGTCGATTCGTCACCAAAATGAACTCCGACGCCTCATCCAAGGCTTAGGCCTTACTCCTGGGGTTGAGGGAAGTCTTTTGGTTGTGGAGATTGACGGTATTCGTTGATGGATTCACGAGAAAAAGCATAAACTCGCCAGGACACCCGTGGTTTTATGGCTTCGATATGTGAATTTGGGTTAGAAACCTAGAAATCTAACACCACAAGGATGTTGGGCTTGATGAGAGCTTTCCATAGACATCGGAATCACCTCAAACGGAGGTCGGACGGACAAGTTAGGACAAGGTCAAGGAACAGGGTCGAATGGAGAAACCGGGTTGGCCGGTTTCCTCCTTCTCCCTTCCTTCCTTTCCCTCCTGCTCCTCCATCTGATTTGTCCTTCCCTCCTCCTTTTCTCTCCCGCATCCCACATTTCCTATCTTGCTGCCACCTGGCAGCGTTCAACCCCATTTTTTTTTCTGACAACGAAAACATCTCTAATTTCTTCGTTATAACTCCGTTTCACGAACGGTTTGCGCCTACACGTTCATAAGATTGAGCTCTATCCAAATATGTCAAGAAACATGACAAAATATATGAGGATAAAATACGTCCTCATAACATTACATTTAGCCACCTAGGGCATTTTAGTCATTTCACTTTCCGATAAAAAAATTCCACATAATCATATATTTTAAATTTTTTAGGGTATTACAATTGGGGTGCCTTCTTCACGGTCCACGCCCAAATTTGGGCTTCTTTTCTGCATGGCCTGTAGCCATCTAGCCCAAATATTTCATGAACCATTGCGTTTTCTTGCTTTCACTGCTGACAGTTGTTTAGGTTCGTCCAATTGAATTAATTTTACTGACTCGCAATCTATAAATCTGGAAAAAGTACTTTGGACCGCAGTCTATTGTTATAAATTGCTACTCACTATTTTATTATTTTTCTTAGAACTATTGACATCCTTTCTTAGTCCCGAAGCTACTCACCTTTACCCAAATTCACTACACTAGTTGAATATTGTATCTCGTGTTATTGCATGTACCCTGAACCGCAAATTCATTAAATTTGAACCTAATGTTTCGAATTAGTGCCTTTAAAACCCGAAGTTTTCATAAAACAATACACCCTTGTAAAACTGAAGCTTTTTATGCAATAAATCAAGCCATGTCTTAGGACCTAGATGTTCTAACTTGGATGCTTGTGGTGGTTTTTATTTCTTATAGAACTAATCGCAATTTTGTTCCCTTCATTCAGTGGATTGTCGAACTGTCACAAGTTCGATTTCACTGACATGGAAGTTTCTAAGAAAAACTACTTTATGTCGGTACAAGTCGTGAAGCTCCACTTGATATGAAAAGCAGAGAAACCATTTAACCTAACAATGGTGTGGAAATGCTGAATAATCCACCACCATGATCCTTGCATTCGAAGACTTATGCCTGAAGCATTACAAACGAAAGTACCTCACTAAAGAAGATTTCATGGGTATTTGACTCACTATAAGAACCTTTCAATAATAAAAGATGATTTATTGCCTACAACAAGACATTATCGAAACATTTATGTCCATGAATGGGTACAATTATGAAGTTTATAGAATCCAATCAAATTTTGACTGGAGAAGATTTTTTTCGTCCTTCCATGTCTCTAACTTGCTTCTTAAGCAGCAGTGCAAGGAGTGAAAGTTTATCAAATTCTCATATATGACTACTACCATGTTACTCAAAAGCACAATAGTTGGAGATTGGTACCTTAGTGATTCGGTTAGGAGGAACTGAACATTATAGACCCGGTTTTAGCTGGAGTCTATCAAATGGTTACTATTTGCAACCATCATAATTACTTTGTTCAAAAGAAGGATGATGCGCATAGTTTTTCTTCTTGAAGAAAAGATCATGGCTACCTTCCAGATGCTTGCTTATGGGGCATCTACAAACGCGATTGATGAGATAACGAGGGTAGGAGAATCCACTGTTCTTGAAGCACGCGATAGGTTCTATAATGCAATTGAATATCTATACACCACAGAGTAACTTCGTCGACCCACACCAACGGACCTCAGAAGGCTTATTCAAAAAGTTGAGGGTTGAGGTTTTCCTAGCATGATTGGAAGTGTTAATTGCATGCATTGGCAGTGGAAAAATTGCCCAAGATCATGGCAAAGATGTGACAACCCGTCCCTACTTTTACAATTTTATTAATTTTAAAAAAGTGAATTGATGAAAATGCCTTAGAGGCAAGGGTATTGACTTTCGTTGACCAACGTATAGTGAGATGTTAGAAATATTCTTTTTAGCGTACTTTTGAAGTACTCGATCATACGAACGTGTAGGTGCAAGCGGAATCAAAATTGGAGTCACAACGGAGGTTTTACAGAACTACGAAAATTGAGTGTTTTATATAATTTGAATTTTTGGGTAATTTACTACTTTAATATTTTCTAACATGATACTTTTATTATTTTATTAGTTTTCTGGTTGTAGAGCCCACAACCCACACAAACTCACCTCTCCTTTCTTGCCTCGTGGCATCTTCTCCTCCACATTTAAACCCTTTCACTCTCCCGACTCTTTCTCTTTAATCTTTCTCCCTACAAATGCAGAGAAGCGACGACCACCTTGCTCCACCAACTCCGGCGTTGAGTTCCATCATTTTTTGTGAACCAATGCCACCATCGTCACCTTCTTCCATGTCTCGAACCCAAACCACAACCTTAGAACCTCGACAGTGATGAATGTCACTACACCGTGTTCATTCGATGAGTCAACGGTGGGTTTTCAACGATTTCAACTAAGGTAAGCTTTGAAATCGACGACATTCATCTTAGATCACTGTTTTGTACATGATTATGGGGTTATTTAAGAGAAATGAACATGTTTTGGTGCAGAAATACCTCAGGGAAATATTCCCCAGTTTTTGGCAAAGCTCCAGCACTGTGCAAGCCATTTCCAACCATTTTCGGTCATGACTCAACCCCAGATTGGTACATTTCGATTCCCTAACTTCTGAGCTTTACTTGGCATTTTGAATTTTTGATTTTGGTTGAGAAATGAGCATAATATAGCCCCTCGAAATTTCCCGGCTAAACTCGCTGTTTTCGGCCTTCTTTCTCGAGGAGAAATGGATCACGATGACCCAAATCCAACCTTTTGGGTAGGGCTTTCAAGCCCAAACCCTAGGCCTTCAGCCCACCGAGCTCAACCCATTTTTCTTTGGGCCGGAGAAGAAGAAGAAGAAAGAAAAAAAAAGGGCCTATGCCTAAACCCGGCCCAAAACCTTAGGCCCAAGCAGATCCATTTCTGAATTGGGCTCAAAATATTCTGAGAATATTCTTACAATATTCTTTGGAATATTCCTTGTGTTGTATGTTTCGAAATTTCTCAAAAACCCTCCTAGGCTAATTTTGATGCCCCGAATCCATTTTTGACATCCATTTAGTGAAATTCTAAAATTTTAATATAATTGACCATCGGGTTGTCTTGGTTGACTTTTAGGGTTAACCGTTGAGTTTTTGCCAACTTTTTACGAAAATTGTATGGGACCCTCCTTAGCATATTTCGACGTGCTGCTTTCGAATCCGATGTCCGTTTCTCCAAATTCAAGCGTTCTAATTGAGTTTTACTAATGAATCCCAATATTATGCTTAGGTGCAATTACTATCGGAGACTCCAACTTTCTAGCTTGAATGGATGTGACATCGCAAGTAACTGTGAGTGGGTATTTTTCTTTTTATAGTATATATATGTCTATATCTAATGATGATGGTAGAAATTATGAGGACAACAATCGAGACTACAGTCATTATATTTATTGGGGGTGCAGATATCATACCAAATGTTATAAATTGTAAAGAAGAAAAGAACAAAATATTTATCGGTATTTACCTTGAATTTGAGATACTCAATGAATTGACTAGAATTAAGAATTTTATGCCATTCAAAATCAGTGGTTATGAAAATATTCTTCATAATGAAAATAATGAATTAAAATTAATGATGCAAATATGGATTTGAAAATAATTTTATTTCAAAGTGGAAACCAACTTACAATTCCGTCTACTGACGATTGATAAGGAAAATAGTAGAGCTCGCAGGCATCCTTGATTAAAAATTAAAATACAAGTGTTTAATAATTTTGCTGGTTGAGGGATGGTGCTGAATTATGACTTTTGTTCTTAAGAGAATTCGCAGAGAGTCTCAGCTGTTCGATTAGAGTTCCCCTCCTCTGTGAATGAGCTATTCTTTTGGAGGAAGAGACCTGCTGATTGAGATCCTGGAATCCTGCTACCTTTTGTCGATTGCATGTGTCAAAGGCTGTAAAGGCTGGTGAATGATGATCTTTTTATTGTGGATTTACCCTGCTGCTGTCTTGAGTGATGGATGAATAGTAAAAGTGATTTTACTATTCATGAATATGTCTTGTCGGAATTATTGCTGCTATTGCGGATGCTGTTTTCTGTGGAATTCACATGGCTTCTACTGTGCGATTTATATGAGTAAAAACTTTAAAATGATTGCAAATTATTACATGTTTGAAATTTACAAATCATACGGGTTTTTGGCATCCTGGTAATTTGCCCATTTGGCTGGTTGAGACGAAGCGTCTGATGAGTTTGAACTTGGGTATTCATCTTCATTGTGCAGTAAAGATGCTTCTGCTATAAGTTTAGCTGCCATTTACAATAGTTGGGAGGATTTCCCTTTTTTCTTCAAGCTTGATGTTTTGGAGGATCTGGATGATTTTGGTTGTTTTCCTTTAAATGAGGATGAAGGACTAATGTTTGATAGAGATTGGGTATTTTCTGGGATTTCTGGCAATGCTTGTGTTGATATTGCTGGAGGAAAAACCATTGGAACAGGTTCAATTGGAAATTCTGATGAGACTAAACCGATAATGTTTTCATAGTCGAATTTGTCCCACCATTTAACCCACCGAGCTCTCTAAACTTGACCTGTTTCAATTTCATAATTCCATTTGAAAACCCAAGGGACCTTGTATTTTTCCATTAATAACAAAAGAAGAGTAATTCTGTCATTAAAACGGCTTCAATCAAATTGCTTTTGGAAACTAGATGAAAGGATTTGCATGAGATCTTCAGGTAATAAGCTGATTGTTGGGCCATGAGCTGACCACCAATTTGGAAACCAAGCTGGGAAGTTTAACCTAAAAGTTTTATCAAAGGTAATGAACCAAGAGTGAGTAAAGTCAGGTGATTGGTGAAGAAATATAATGGTCCATGCTTAGATGTAGTCAAAATAACTATATTTGTTGTTTGGAATGAGATCATTTTTTGTATGAAGTTGTTTGGTATGATAAAGGGGGAGTCCCCATTCTTGTTCGGTAAGAAATCTTCCAATATGGAGGGAATGGCAAAAGATTTTGTTTTGATAAGTAGTGTTGTAAATAGGTTTGATGGAAACACTTTTTGTCTCACGGAGAATAGCTTGATAATATTGGAGGGTTTTGAAAGATTCAGTTGGATTATGATGGAAATTTGGAGGTAAGATTGTTTTGGCTATTTTTTCTGTGGCTTGTTTTCTATTGATATGGTTAGGGATGCTGAAAATGTATTCCAATGGATTTTTCTTGATATAGGGGGATGTTAAAGCTAAGTGTTCTAGGGGTTGATGGTGATAACATTGATGAATATGGGCCATAAGGACTGGCAAAGGCCATTTGGTAGTTTGGTCGGAATTGACCTACAATTGATCCTAAGGGAGTAAATCTGTTGGTGATGGCTAAGGCCGATAAGGAATTGGGAATAGATTCATGTTTTACTGGTGGTGGTGGTAGAGTGGCTGGAAGCCTTCTCTGGCTACTGCTATTTCCGGACATTCTTCCCCTGGAGAAATTCTCTTGTTAAAATATCTAGGATGCAATTATGACTGCCTTTAATGTATTCAATTTCAAAATCATAAATACTTAATATGGCTTGCCATCATGCAAAAAATTGTTTGGATGCAATGTTTTGAACATCTTTTTGTAAAACATGTTTTGCAGATTTGCAATTGACACGAACTAAAAACTTTTGATTTAATAAATCATCTTGAAATTTGTTAATGCATAATACAATAGATAATATTTCTTTTTTAATAGTACTATAATTAGTTTGTGCAAGATTCCAAATTCCTAAACGGAAACGAACAATTTGTTCAGGAGATTTAGAAGAGGTTTTTTGCTTGAGGATACCTCCATAAGAACACGTGTACAAAATAATATTTCTGCAATGAATGCGACAAGAAAACGTGTACAAAATAATATTTGTATTGATGATTTAGGGGTTACAATCTCTTTCAAATTTGATCATTTGATTCGATCTCCATGATGCGTAGATTTATGGACTATGATGCCGATTCAAGGGCCGTTGAGGCTTGATCTTGGATGAACGGTCGAAAGTTTCTTCAAGGGCCTTTTGGGTTTGATCTTGAAGGTTGATGGATGAACGGATCTTCAAGGGTTTTTGGGCTTGATCTTGACGAACTGTTGATGAACGGATCTTCGAGGGTCTTTGGTGCTTGATTTTGATGAACAGTGGATGAACGGACCTTCGAGGGTCTTTGGGGCTTGATCTTGATGAACAGTTGATGAACGGATCTTCAAGGGCCTTTAGGGCTTGATCTTGATGAACAGTTGATGAACGAATCTTCAAGGGGCTTTTGGGCTTGATCTTCAGGTCATTTTCTGCCATGATTAAGTAGGCGCCATTGGTGTAGACCTCTTGTATTACGTATGGTCCATCCCACTTTGATGTGAACTTGCTTTTTGTATTGTGAGTTGTGATGATAGGCCTACGTAATGCGAGGACGAGATCTCCAGCTTGGAAAGACCTTGGGCGGATCTTCTTGTTGAATGCCTTGGATAGCCGTGCTTAGTAGCATTCCAAGTGTTGTTGAGCTTCGAGGCTTCTTTCGTCGAGTGCTTCCAACTCTTGAATAGCCATTCTTAGTAAGGGGATTTGACTTTCAAGCGGTAGAACAGCTTCCACGCCATATACTAGAGAATAAGGCATAGCTTGGGTAAGAGTCTTATGTGTCGTTCGATATGCCCAAAGTGCTTCGCTTATTCTTTTGTGCCAGTCTCTCTTTGTTCGGCTGATCACCTTCTTTAGGAGATTGCAATGTTTTATTGAATGCTTTTGCAAGATCGTTGGCCGGAGCATGATACATGGAAGACTTGCGTTGCTTGAACTTGTATTTTTTGCAGAGCTCATCCACGAGTCGGTTGGAGAATTGTTTTCCGTTGTTAGTGATGATGTAGCGAGGCACACCGTACCGGTGGATGATATGTTCCTTGATGAAAAGGACGACAGTTTCCTTCTTCACTTCCCTTAGGGGTATGGCTTCAGCCCACTTGGATCAGTAATCTGTTGCAGCTAGGATATAAGCTTCTCCTGCAGATGACTTTGGAGTAATTGGTCTTACGATGTCCAATCTTCATGCATCGAATGGCCATGAAGTAGCTGTAGGGTGTAATGGCTCAGGTGGTTGGTGTATGAAGTTGGCGTGGAATTGGCAGGCTTGGCACCTTTTGGCATGTTCCAGGCAATCATTCACCGTGCTTGGCCAGTAGTAACCCATTCTTTTAAGTTGGAAATGTAGCTTTGGCCCATACTTGATACGAAGCCCGCACACTAAACACTGAAAGCCAAAGAGTTCTGAATAGCCAGCTCATCAGACCGCTTGAAAAAGATCCTGTTGTCCTTGGACGTGAGAAGATTTCTAGCTACCATCGTAGCGGTTATGTCATTCTTGATCACAAAATCCCCAACTGTAAGAGGACCATTGGTGGATAAGAAGGACGGGCGCCATATGTTATATGAAGAAGACATGTCAACATCATCCCCAACATTCAAATCAAGACGACGATCAGATGGGCAAGCCATTTGCAAAAAAAAAAAAAATGATGAAAGAAGAAGAGGTCGTGTAAGGCGAATTCTTAGAAATACAAAATGAGGGAAATTCCTAACAGGTAGCAACCTTCTAAGTGTGTTTTTAAACATGATTAATGCCTCTATAAAAAGAAGAGGCAACATGGCCTGTTTAGAAATCAAAGAGGCAACGTGGCCGTTCAGAAACCAAAGAGGTACCTCTCCCCGAATTTCAAAAGCTGGGCCGTTTGTTCAAAGATCAAAAAGGCAACAAGGCCACCGGTTCAAAGATCGAAGAGGCACCACTCTCCAAATTTCAAAAAACCGGCTTTTCCAGATTTGTCATCATCTTCCACAAGCAGCCTCAGCTTTGCATAAATCACGCGCAACTTTGTTAAAGATTTTTGACAAAGTTGAAAACGCATGAATCTTACTGTTTCAATTACCCAACGGTTGCCGACAAGAGTAAAGGAATAGTGCCACTACTGGCTGTTGGGAAATTCCTATATATGTCGACCTTCATCCTCCATAGCAAGGCAGACCTGCAAAAATACCCAACCCTTCCTTATTTCTGAGAGTACATTCCTAGCAGAGCCTCTTGAAATACTCAGTTTTCTTATATCACCAGGGTAGAAAGCAAGAGTATCTTATATCATGCTTTCTCCCTATCTTTTCCTTTGTCCTTGTTCTTACCTGCAAAGACAAGGATAAAGAAAGCAATATGTCGAAACCTCCACTCAAACTCCAGGTAAGGAATCGACTACCTGGAACCTTCGCCTGGTTGCTTACCTGGCATTGCTCTCGATTACTCGTCTTCAGCTGCTGATGTACTTCCGAAGAAGATGCCACATTTGCCTGGAGAACAGATAAGGCAAGTGAAAATGATACCTTAAAGCATGTAGAGACAACGTGCTGATTTCCTTCAAGATCAAGTCTCCATTTCCCTGCACAATCAACCAACCCACCAGAAGGAGTCTGAGTTGAATCCAAAAGCTCGAGAAGCTTCAACAACATATTGACGGCACCATCACCGAAGAGCAAAGCCTCGCTGTGCAACGCTGTCAAATCGCCACCACTTCTTCGAAAGCAAGAGTATTTCATATCATGCTTTCTCCCTGTCATTTTCTTTGTCCTTGTTCTTACATGCGGGACAAGGAGAAAGAAAGCAAACAGCCAGCACTTGGTATCAATCTTTCGATCTGGAACCAACTGCCTGGAACCCTTCCCTGATTGCTTACCTAGCACTGCTCTTGAAGTACCCATTGTCTCAACATCTTATGCTTCCAGAGAAGATACCATATATACCAGAAGAACAGATAAGGCAAGGGAAAATGATGCATTGAAGCATGTGGAGACAAGCACAACAAAGCACATGCCGATTCATCCGCTACTTCTTCAAAATCAAAAGTATCTCATATCATTAGGGTTGCAATCACTCTGGGTAGTGGACTCGTTTTGACCCTCAAATTCTTGGGTCAACTCGCTAGGCGTTGTGGGCTGCACGTGCCGATTCACCACCCTTGAATCAAATCCTTAAAGATCAAGTCACTAACTGGAAGAAGACCCCATCAATCTTGAAGATCATACCGTTGACCAAACTGCTCAGGTGTGAATTAGAAAGATTGAACAAAGCAACAAGTCGTCACCTTCACCTCGTGCCTGCTTGCCATGTGTTCGAGTCAACCTTCAAGAATCAAGCCTCAATGCCCCTTGAAAAAGCTTCCAGCCAAATTCAGGATCAAGCCTCGATGACCCTTGAGGAAATCACAAGTCCGATTCAAGATCAAGCGTCCACCACCCTTGAATCAAATCCAGTTCAAGAATAAGCTGTGGAAAGTCAACAATTGGAGGAATCCAAGAAATCCTCCAACCCAGTTCAAGATGAAAGTTGTGGAAAGTCAACAAGCGCAAAAACAAATACGTGCCAATTCATCCACTACAAAAGCCAAAGATCATCTACCACATGAAGCTCCTTGTGGTCCAATTTCAACCTTCAAGATCAAGCCTCGACGACCCTTGAAGAAATTTCAAACAAAGATCAAGAACAAGCCTCAACGGCCCTTGAAGAAACTTCCAGCCCAATTCAAGATCAAGCCTCGACGGCCCTTGGATCGACATCTACATTAAAGGACTTCAAAATGCATCTCTTACACGTGACAAGCACATGTATACGATGCACTTTGAAGTAGGGGCATTTGTAAACATCGAAATTTCGGTGAAATAAATGTTGACCAATGGTTACAATTTCAACGCTTATGTGTCACATAAATTTTACACGTAGCGTGTGACTAAATGAAAATCAAAATAAATCGGAAAAGTCATCAAACAGGACACGTGTCAACACCTGGCAAAAAACAACTTATGTCATCTGAATATTATATCCAAAATTAGGCCTTGGAAAATTCTATAAATAGAAGCCATTTCATTCATTTTAGAGGGGCATGGACATTACACCAAAAAAACCTTGAAGCTTTGAAACTCTAAAGCTCCTAAGCAAATCTCGAAGGATCGAGAAAGCTATCTTCGTTCTTCGTCAAATCCTCCTTCAAAATCAACCCCTAAAGACCCTTGAAGATCCGTTCCAGAGACCCTTGAAGATCCGTTCATCAACAGTTCTTCAAGATCAAGCCCAAAAGCCCCTTGAAGATCCGTTCGCCAACTATTCATCAAGATCAAGCCCCAAAGGCCCTTGAAAATCCATTCATCAATTGTTTATCAAGATAAAGCCCCAAAGACCCTCGAAGGTCCATTCATCCACTGTTCATCAAGATCAAGCCCCAAAGACCTTGGAAGATCCGTTCATCAACAGTTCGTCAAGATCAAGCCCAAAAGCCCTTGAAGATCCGTTCATCTATCAACCTTTAAGATCAAACCCAAAAGGCCCTTGAAGAAACTTTCGACCGTTCATCCAAGATCAAGCCTCGACAGCCCTTGAATCGGCATCATAATCCATAAATCTACGCATCACGGAGATCGAATAAGAGGATCAAATTTGAAAGAGATTGTAACCCCTAAATCATCAATACAAATATTATTTTGTACACGTGTTCTTGTCGCATTCATTGTAGAAATTACCGTGTTTACAAATTTAGCACGCCCGGTGGGACCTCTCTGCCTCTCATCTCTATCTCCAAATCCATAAGAAAGACACATGGCATCAAGGAAGACTCAAGCTGTTCCTGCAACCAACACGAAGAACAGGGGCATCCTCGCCGCAGGTGGTGTCACTTCGGGCATTATAACTCGAAGCAAGGCAAGAGCTCTTTCTGCCTCCTTTTCCACCCCTGCATCAACTCTGCAGAAGGAACAAGAGCACCCGAGGCACGAACCTATGATCACCCTGGCCTCGCTAAGGGTCCCAATGGAGGAAAGCTCAAGAAAATACCCTGGTTCCATGCTTTCCGATGCCGGCTCAAGCGGCAGCTCAGCCATGCAAGTCATGACCACTGGAGTGACTTCCATCGATGAGCAGCTGGCTCATATGAATGAAGCGATCGCAAGGCTAACACGGACTGTGGAAGAAAAAGACTCACAAATCGCTGCATTCGTTAACCAATTAGAGGCGCATCACGATGAGAAACCCAACCTAAAAGGTAATCCACCAAATAGAGGAACTGGCAAAGAAGATGAGCCTCTGGCAGAGAGAGTCGAAGAGAAGTCGGAGCCAGACCTGGCAATGGCATTCATGGGATCTCTTTCTATCCAGCAGCTGCAGGAGATGATCGCCAGCACCATCAAGGCGCAGTATGAAGGAAGCTCGCATGACTTTGTACTATACTCAAAGCCCTACCCCAAGAAGATTGACCCTTTAAAGATGCCAAAGGGTTGTCAATTGCCAAAGTTCATGCAATTCGATGGAAAGGGAAACCCAAAGCAACATGTCGCCCATTTCATTGAGACCTGCAACAACGCAGGGATAGAAGGAGACTACCTTGCCAAGCAGTTTGTGCGCTCACTGAGTGGTACACGGACTTAGAGCCTGAGTCCATTAACAGATGGGAGCAATTGGAAAGGGAATTCCTCAACCGCTTCTACAGCACCCGCCGCACTGTGAGTATGCTAGAGCTGACGAGCACGAGGCAATGGAGGGATGAAACAGTCGTGGACTACATCAACCGATGGCGCAATCTAAGCCTCGACTGCAAGGACCTTGAGGGAATTAGAGCTGAAGGTGTACCATTTTCCTGACTCAGACATGGATGCAATGTTAGACGACTTGCAAGAAAAGAAGGTAATCGAGCTACCCGAATGCAAGCGGCCTGAAGAGATGAATCGCGTAAACGATCCTAAATACTGCAAGTATCATTGAATCGTGAACCATCTTGTTGGTGAGTGCTTCATCTTCAAAGAGCTCATCATGAAGCTAGCACAACAAGGGCGAATCGAACTTGACCTCGAAGACACAGTCGCAACACATACTACTACAATTGCATTTGGATCCTTCGATCCCGTGCCTCTCCAAGCGACACCTAACCATTCCTATCAATGCTCAAGTTGCACGATACCTTCTGCGCAACCATCGCCGGGGGAAAACGACCAAGGTGCACTTACCAATGATGAAGAAGGATGGACGTTGGTGACCTATAAGAAGACGAGGAAGCCAAGACCGCAGCTATAAGGCCAAAAGGGGAGCAAGGGAGAAAGTACCGTCGCCGCAATAGTAGGAAGCCTAAAAGAAATGAAAAAGCTGCCAAACCAACGTATGCTGGGGAACCTATGGAGCAAGAGCCACGCATTCCTGTCTCATTGCACGAGTACTTCCCGAAGGACTTTTTCCAACAGCGCACTACCGTCGCCTGTCACATGGTTGAAGTAGAAATGGAAGAGCCTTCAAAAGGCAAAGCTATCACCACTGAGGGAGAAAAAACTCTCACGCTTGAAGAAGGTCTGCTAACACACTTTAGCATTGAGGAAGCGCTACGATTGCCAAAGAAGACGCGAAGAGCACTGGCAGCGGTCTTGGCAAGTCTCGACGACCAAGAAGTGCAAGAAAGCAAGAACGAAGGCCTGAAGCTTCGACCATATGAATGTGCCACATGCTGTGCCGCCGAGGACGCAATCCACTTCACCGATGAAGACTTGCTACTAGGATCCAAGCCTCACAACCGTCATCTCTTCGTCTCTGGGTACGTCAGGGAGCACAAAGTCAACCGCATGCTTGTGGTTGGTGGATCAGCCATAAACATCACGCCAAAGTCAACAATGACTACAATCGGCATCAAGGCGGATGAACTGTCCCTAAGTCGTCTACTAATCCAAGGTTTTAATCAAGGAGGACAAAGAGCGATGGGCATGATCCGAGTGGAGATGACTATTGACGAACTCAAGTCAAGCACAATATTCCATGTGATTGATGCAAGAACTTCCTACGGCTTGCTCTTAGGAAGGCCTTGATAAGCTCATATTTATATATATTTTACATCAAATTCACTTGTCTTTTCTTAGTTAGTTCCTTATATTTTTGAGCTATTTACTTTGTTTTTGTGTTTAGTAGGATTTGTCAAGCAAAGAAAAGAAAAATAGCACAAGTTGGATATTAAGTGACAAATTCGTCAAAACTGCCTGTGCAGGTCAGCTGACTTTGGAAGAAAGTTGCGAACAGCTCAGAATGAATTAGAGAATGAGCCTTATATTCTTAGAAAGCTACGGATGTCTATTTTCTGGAGCATTTCGTAGATTTTTAATAGCATTTTTGTAGAAGAAGTTATGGCCGTTTTAACACTGAAAGGTTTCCAAGACGCTGTGCAGTTTGTAACTGCATTGAAGGCAATAAATCCAATAAAACTTGCAGCCAAGAACAAGCCAGCTGAAAGCTCCTCAAATATCAGATGAAATGGAATTAAAGATGAGGATTAAGTGGGAGTAATTGGCATAAAGGTTGCCCAAAGAGTTACAATTGTTTTACAATTTCCTCTCACTTATTGTCATCACTAAATGGCTGCTAGTGGGGTGAGTTATGGAGCAGAAATGGGGCAGCAAGCATGGGCATAAAGGCTGCAGGTTGCAGCAGCAAAGGAGAGTTCTTTAGAGAAAAAAAGATAGAAAAAAAAGGAAGGAAAGGAAGGAAAAAAAAAAGCAAGGCTGCTGCGTTGAGAAAGGAAGGAAAGGAAGGAGGAAATCTTGGCATTCTCTTCTCTCGGTTTTATCTTCTCAAACTCATGTCTTTCTTTTGGTTTATTTTGAGAACTATGTGTAACTAATTTTTTAGAGGTTAGGGGCTGTTTTGAAGCCCCGAATATGATTGCAATTTTGTTATGACATTTCGTTAAATTATTTTTATGAATGGATGAAACTTGGTTCACTACTTGTCTCATTGATGAATTCTTTATTTGTTTTCTATGGATGCATACGTAGTAAGCATATATAGGATTCTAATGCTATGAGTATGTGTGTGCCTGCCCTTGTCGAATGAGGACCTACATATGTTCTAAAGTAGTACTTGTTAATTGCGATTAACATGTGAACCAATTTCTAGGATAAGTAAGACAACGCTAGTACTTACGATGCCTTGTGATGACTCAAACTCTTTTCGTTCTTAATGATTTCTACTTGTTAAATCTATGAACACGTCATTCTAGATTGCATGCTAGGGACTAAGTTAAGTTGAAAACGCCATTCTCTTAACATACTACGTAAGAAAGAGTAATAGGTTGAGTTCTAACATTGAGCCAACTTGAGCATCTTCATCCGGAAATAAAAGAAATTTGAATGAAACATAACATGTTTGCATGATTATTTGGTGGTGGATAGCAATACCCCTAACTCGTTTTTCTTAATTTGTGAACTACTTAAAATTTGTTTCTACCCTGTTTTTGTTCGATTTAATTTAAATAGCAAATCAACTCCAAAAATATCAAATATTTGTGTGAGTGTAGCTTTGTGTGTCTAGTATCTACATATAAAAGTTTGTAGACTTTAGATATGTATAAGTCAGTCTAATAATTATTTTTCGGTGGCTGGTCAGTAGGGACAACAACCCAGTTTTTGTGACATTTTAGGTAGTTAGATAAAACAATCTTCTGCGGGAAAGACCCTTATTTTCATATGCTACAATTGACAAATCTTAGTGTTAATAAGGAAAATCAATAGGACATTTGTGTGCTACTTTGTGGTGTGCTTTTAATCCTATCAAATTTTTGGTGCCGTGTCGCCGGGGATTGTTATTTTTAATTACTTATTTTTCTGTTGTTTTCTTTTCTTGTCTCATTAGTGTTTTTGTTTTTGTTTTTATTTCAGGTACTCTTCGTAGTATATGCATACTCGAAGGTCCAAGAGCATTGATCTAGCTTCGTATGATCCTGAGCTTGAACGAACACTTCGAAAGCTTCAGGGAAAAATCAAGCCGAAGCGTGCATCGGTGTCCTTACCACCATCTTCTCCACTACATTTGAGTTCTGAAGAGGAGGAAGAACCACAAGAAGGCATGGCTGATAACCGTACTTTGAGGGAGTTGGCAACGCCGAATACGGATCAACAACCATTGTGCATCACCTATCCAAATGCAGACGGAGGATTTGAGCTCAAGTCCGGCATGATTCACTACTTGCCTAAGTTCCATGGCTTCTCAACAGAGGATGCCAACAAGCATCTCATGGAGTTTCACGTGGTATGCTCGGGAATGAGACCAGCAAATGTGGATGAGGAGCAAGTCAAGTTGAGGGCATTCCCATTTACATTAGAAGCTAAGGCAAAGGAGTGGCTTTACAATTTACCTCCGGGATCAATGAACACATGGAACCAGGTGAAGCAAGCATTTTTGGTGCAATATTTTCCGGCCACAAAAGCTGCAAGCATAAGGAAGGACATATGTGCAATCCGACAACAACATGGAGAGCCCTTTGGAGATTACTATGAGCGATTCACACATTTGGTTGCATCTTGTCCTAATCATCAAATTTCAGAGCATCTTTTAATATAGTATTTTTATGAAGGATTATATGGTACTGATCGTGTAATGCTTGATGCAGCAAGTGGAGGAGCATTCATGGACAAGACACCAATAAATGCTAAGGCATTATTAAAGAACATTGCTGGCAATACACGACAATTTGGAGGGAGAGATGAGCTACCTCTTAAGAAAGTTAACGAGGTAAGTGCTAATTCTAGTATTGAATTACAATTAGCTAACTTGACTAATCTTGTGCAACAGGTTATGGTGGCTCCAAAACAGGTGTGTGGTGTATGTTCAATGATGGGACATGCCACGGACATGTGCCCTTCGTTGATGGATCAAGGTGGTCTTGAGCAAGCTAATGCGTTAGGAGGATTTCAAGGGCAACAAAGGCAAATGTATGATCCATTTTTCAACAACTATAACGCAGGATGGCGCGATCATCCACACTTAAAGTGGAACAATCAAGACAACGGACAACAATCTGTTCCCAACAACTATAACCGTCCGCCTGGCTTCTTTCAAGCAAGACCACAAGCACCATTTCAGCCTCAACAACAACAAGCTCCAAGTAAGTCTCTTGAGGATTTAATTGCTTCTTTAGCTAACTCTACTCAATCTCATCAACAGAAAACAGACAAAGCAATTGAAAACCTTGAGCACCAAATGAGTCAGTTAGCAAGTTTGATGGGGCAACAACACCAACCAGGAAGGTTGCCTAGCCAAACCGTGGTGAATCCAAATGCGGAGCAGATGAATGTTGTGACTTTAAGGAGTGGAAAAGAAGTTTTTGAGCAGCCGAGGATGCAAAAGAGGACTAGAAAAGACACAATTGAACAAGGGGAGCTACAAACCAAGAATCTTGAGCAAGATGTAGCTTCAACATAAACTGAAAAGTCTCCTAAAGATACATAATTGAACAAAAAAGATTCTGATAAGGTAAGTAAAGAAGTTCAAAATTCATTTAACTCATGTGTCCCTATTCCTTTTCCTCGTAGGTTTATAAAGTCTAAGAAAGAGCAAACTGATAAGGAAATCTTGGATACTTTCCGGAAAGTCCAAGTGAACTTACCTCTTTTAGATGCCATAAAACAAGTGCCCAAGTATTCAAAGTTCCTTAAAGAGCTTTGTACGAACAAGAGGAGATTCAATGATCAAGAAACTGTGGCATTAAGCGAGGAAGTATCAGCTGTTTTGCAGAGAAAGCTGCCATCGAAGTTGAAGGATGCCGGTAGCTTTACCATTCCATGTGTAATCGGAGGGAAAGAGTTTGGGAGAGCATTGTGTGATTTGGGGGCATCCATTAATCTGATGCCATATTCAGTGTATGAGTCATTGAACCTTGGAGACTTGAAGGAAACAAAGGTAGTAATCCAGTTAGCAGATCGTTCAAATAGATATCCCAAAGGCCTATTGGAGGACGTACTTGTGCAAGTGAATGAGCTTATTTTTCCCGCTGACTTTTTTGTTCTTGAGATGGAGCATGACCCTATGCCTACTGCACTTCCTCTTATATTGGGAAGACCATTCCTTAGAACAGCGCGTACGAAGATTGATGTCTACGATGGTACCTTAACCATGGAAATTGATGGAGAAAGTGTCAAGTTCAAAATCTTCAATGCTATGAGGTACCCTAGTGATTTAGAATCTTGTTTGTCTATTGATGCGTTTGACTATTTTATGCAGGATTGTTTTAATGAAGGTGTGGGACAAGATAATTTAGAAAAGGCGTTAGTGCATAGCATTACACATGGAAATTTTAATTATTCAGAGCACATTGAAGAAGAATTAATCCAAACAGTGGCCTCTCTTAAGTCTCTTTCGCCAATTCGTGGTAAGTGTTCTTCCTATTTTATTTCTCTTCCTACTTCTAACGAAAAAACTCTTCCTTCTGTGATTCAGGCACCTAAATTGGAGCTTAAACCGATCCCTGAACATTTGAAGTATGCATTTTTAGGAGAGGATGAAACATTACCCGTCATCATATCGTCACAACTCACAGCATAAGAGGGGGAGAAACTGATCCGGGTACTAAAGGATCACAAAACTGCCATAGCTTAGAGCATTGCAGATATCAAAGGTATAAATCCAGCTACATGTATGCATAGGATTCTGCTGGAAGAAGGTGCAAAACCAACTAGGGAAGCTCAACGCCGTTTGAACCCACTCATGATGGAGGTCGTTAAGAAAGAGGTTATCAAACTTCTTGATGTTGGCATCATATATCCTATCTCGGACAGCAAGTGGGTGAACCCTATTCAAGTAGTTCCGAAGCGATCCGGAGTCACAGTTGTTAAGAATGAAGCTAGTGAGCTAGTGCCTACACGTGTGCAAAATAGTTGGAGAGTCTGTACAGACTATCGGAAGATAAATAGCACCACACGCAAGGATCACTTTCCAGTTCCGTTCATTGATCAAATGTTAGAAAGGTTAGTTGGTCATTCTCATTATTGCTTTCTTGATGGCTATTCTGGATATAATCAGATTGCAGTTGCTTCGGAGGATCAAGAAAAGACGACTTTCACATGTCCATTTGGCACATTTGCGTATCGAAGGATGCCGTTTGGACTTTGCAACGCCCCCGCCACATTTCAAAGATGTATGGAACATATGGTTATGTCCACCTTTGGAGTTTATTGCAAAATTGCAGTTTGGGGGTCATCACTTGATTTTACTACAAATTGGGGAAGTTTTCAGTCCAAATGCTTTATTTTGTTTCTTTTTATTTTATTTTATGCATTAATGTTTTTTTTTTTGACATTGGGGACAATGTCCAGTTTAGGTTTGGGGGTAATGATGGAAAAAATGACCAAATTGAAAATTTTCGTACCTTCGACTAAGAATTGGATTGATTTGTTTTCTTTAAAAAAAAAAACATTCAGAAAATGTGAAAATCCAAAAAAATATTGTCTTATTTTCTTTATCGTTTTGAAGTAGATTTTTGTTAGTTTCCCGACCCAATGATATAATTGGATTGAATTTGAACCACGGTGATCATGAATTTAGTAAGCATGTGTTGTGTGAAATTCCTTATTCTCTTGTTAGCCTTGTACATGTTTAATCATCTTTGAAAAGCCAAATGCACATAGCTTTGTTGATGTGAAACTAAAGTATGACTTAAAACTTCGCATGTGAATATAGTGACCATATACAACCTATGTGAGTTTTTGAGCCTATTCAAAGTGTGTGCATTTTTCATACACTCATATTCTTTCATGTGTGATGAACTTATGTGAATTACATCTCTAGAACTTGCTTAACGATCTTTTGAAATGTTTGTCATTGATTGCATGAACTTGAAAATGATAGAGGCATTAGGTTTATCACCATGGCCCAAATAAGCATGTTTCCTAAAGAAAAATGATATCATTAGATTGCCAATTTGAGCCGTATATGTTGAGCCTTTTATTTCTTATCACCAGATATGTCTCCCCTTATACCTTAAACATTTTTCCTTACCCTTTCCAAGCTAGCTAGTGAGCAATGTGAGATTGTCTTATGAGAAATATTTGTGAAGTACTTCAAAAGAGTCTGGCAAAAGAATAAGTGTGGGGGTATTTCATGTTTGTATTTAGTTATGTACGAAAATTGGATCAAAAAAACAAAAAAAAAACAAAAAAAACAAAAAAAAAACAAAACAAAAAAAAAAAAAAAAAAGAAAAGAAAAATTGTATACAAAGCAAATAAAAGTTTTTTTTTTTTAAGTTTCAGTTTAGAGGTGTGGTTGGAGGTATTAGTAGAATGGTTGGAGAGCTTGAGTTCTTATAAATCTCAACAAGAGAATTGCTTGCAATGTAGCTTGGAACTTGTGTTTACCTATCCCTTCATTTCTATAACCCTCTCCCTAAGCCTCATTACAACCAATAAAAGTCCTCTTGATTTAAGTTTTGCAATTATGATTGTGGAGATGAGATCTTTATGCAAGCTTATGGTAGATCTTTCACATTTGATTCTTTGAGCGAAACACGTTAAACTAAACATATGTGTGATTGAGTGTATGTCCCGTGAGAAGATCACTAGTTAGCATGTGGTGTTTTAAAAAAAACTTGAAATTGCATTAGCATGGCTATTACACACACTACACTTCATGGATGATTAAAAGGTTACTGCTAACATTTGAATAAGGAAGATGAGCTTGGATTAGCTTGTTTGGTGCTAGCTAAGGTTCTTGATGATTTGTTTTCTTGAATGAAATTTTATGAGGGTCACATAGGGGGAAGCTATTGTTTTTCATGTTGCTACTTTTTCATATTTTCTTCATTTTGCTCGAGGACTAGCAAAAGCTAAGTGTGGGGGTATTTGATAAGCTCATATTTATATATATTTTACATCAAATTCACTTGTCTTTTCTTAGTTAGTTCCTTATATTTTTGAGCTATTTACTTTGTTTTTGTGTTTAGTAGGATTTGTCAAGCAAAGAAAAGAAAAATAGCACAAGTTGGATATTAAGTGATAAATTCGTCAAAACTGCCTGTGCAGGTCAGCTGACTTTGGAAGCAAGTTGCGAATAGCTCAGAATGAATTAGAGAATGAGCCTTATATTTTTAGAAAGCTACGGATTTGTATTTTCTGGAGCATTTCACGGATTGTTAATGGCATTTTTGTAGAAGAAGTTATGGCCGTTTTAACACTGAAAGGTTTCCAAGACGCTGTGCAGTTTGTAACTGCATTGAAGGCAATAAATCCAATAAAACTTGCAGCCAAGAACAAGCCAGCTGACAGCTCCTCAAATATCAGATGAAATGGAATTAAAGATGAGGATTAAGTGGGAGTAATTGGCATAAAGGTTGCCCAAAGAGTTACAATTGTTTTACAATTTCCTCTCACTTATTGTCATCACTAAATGGCTGTTAGTGGGGTGAGTTATGGAGCAGAAATGGGGCAGCAAGCATGGGCATAAAGGCTGCAGGTTGCAGCAGCAAAGGAGAGTTCTTTAGAGAAAAAAAGATAGAAAAAAAAGGAAGGAAAGGAAGGAAAAACAAAAAGCAAGGCTGCTGCGTTGAGAAAGGAAGGAAAGGAAGGAGGAAATCTTGGCATTCTCTTCTCTCGGTTTTATCTTCTCAAACTCATGTCTTTCTTTTGGTTTATTTTGAGAACTATGTGTAACTAATTTTTTAGAGGTTAGGGGCTGTTTTGAAGCCCCGAATATGATTGCAATTTTGTTATGACATTTCGTTAAATTATTTTTATGAATGGATGAAACTTGGTTCACTACTTGTCTCATTGATGAATTCTTTATTTGTTTTCTATGGATGCATACGTAGTAAGCATATATAGGATTCTAATGCTATGAGTATGTGTGTGCCTGCCCTTGTCGAATGAGGACCTACATATGTTCTAAAGTAGTACTTGTTAATTGCGATTAACATGTGAACCAATTTCTAGGATAAGTAAGACAACGCCAGTTCTTATGATGCCTTGTGATGACTCAAACTCTTTTCGTTCTTAATGATTTCTACTTGTTAAATCTATGAACACGCCATTCTAGATTGCATGCTAGGGACTAAGTTAAGTTGAAAACGCCATTCTCTTAACATACTACGTAAGAAAGAGTAATAGGTTGAGTTCTAACATTGAGCCAACTTGAGCATCTTCATCCGGAAATAAAAGAAATTTGAATGAAACATAACATGTTTGCATGATTATTTGGTGGTGGATAGCAATACCCCTAACTCGTTTTTCTTAATTTGTGAACTACTTAAAATTTGTTTCTATCCTGTTTTTGTTCGATTTAATTTAAATAGCAAATCAACTCCAAAAATCCCAAACATTTGTGTGAGTGTAGCTTTTTGTGTCTAGTATCTACATATAAAATTTCGTAGACTTTAGATATGTATAAGTCAGTCTAATAATTATTTTTCGGTGGCTGGTCAGTAGGGACAGCAACCCAGTTTTTGTGACATTTTAGGTAGTTAGATAAAACAATCTTCTGCAGGAAAGACCCTTATTTTCATATGCTACAATTGACAAATCTTAGTGTTAATAAGGAAAATCAATAGGACATTTGTGTGCTACTTTGTGGTGTGCTTTTAATCCTATCAGGCCTTGGATCCATGCGAATGGAGTAGTACTGTCCACCCTTCACCGATGCTTAAAATTTTACCGAGAAGGGGTGAAAGTGATCTATGGCGACACCGAACTATTCAGCGAAGCCGAATCACATTTCGTAGACGCCAAGTTCTACATGGATAAAGACATGGTGCCCGAAGCTCTTCCAAAAGAGATCAAATCTACGGGTAAAGCAACACCTATAAAGCAGGAGTGGCAAGCCGTGCCTAAGAAGCAAGAAGGAAAAACTATGCCGTCTTCAAGCAAGAACAATGATGAGCTTGCTAAACCCGCAACAACCAAAGGGAGTAGGACGCCCTCAAATGGACCAAACACACCCGTCTTCCGATACATCCCGATGTCGAGAAGAAAGAATAGTCAATCTCCATTCGAAACTGGAGCAAGCAAAGCCGATGCACAGCGGCACAAGAATAATGTAAAGTTGCTCAAGACGAATGCAGTTTTGCCTCTGACATAGCTAAGTGACGCTAAGGTTGCAAGACTACCACAAGGCTTCATAAAAGCTCTACCAAAGGGGGTGGAACCATACTTTCTCCCAACCAAGATGACTGAAAAAGGTTTTGATCCAAATGCCTATAAACTCATGTCGAAAGCGGGGTACAACTTCGCTTCTTCTTCGAATCCTAGAAATAAGGTTTCAAACATCGTCAACAATAAAGAACGTGACCTTACCGAGACTCAAAAGAAGTTGAAAAAGCATGGTTACGGAGTTAACAACAACAAAGCTGGACTTGGCTTGATACCAAATGCACCCGTGAAGATTTCAAGCAAAGCGAAAAATGGTAGCACTCAACACATCAGCGTGAGCATTGAACAAGATTAAAAGGAGCCTAAATCCGCCCCTCAGCACTTAATCGCATTGGTGGTCAAAACCGAACCTCCGTCTTCAATAGGCTCAACATGCCAACATCACAAAGCTCTGTTTTTGAAAGGTTGTCAAAACCTAAGAAGCAAAGCAACACGACTAGCTTTCCTCCTCGTCAGTCAGCTTTGGAAAGACTTGAAGACAACAAGGAGTTTTCTAGAAATAGGGAGACAACGTCAAAGGAAGAAAAGCTCGACAGGCTAGCAGAAAAAGGCGACATTCGAAGCTCAATTCCTTCAAGGATGAAGGGCCAAGCAATCTTGGAGGTTGACACAAATGGACCACTGAAAGTAAGAAGGTGCACCATCATCCACATAGGATAATCTTTATGCCAACAAGCCCAAGATGACGAGGGGAGGTCTAAGACATCTTCCCTGTCACGACCCAAAAAGACAAAGGAGATGAAATCCCTAAGGAAGACGTCGCTTCTAGCTCTTTCGACTCAAAGTCATCGCCTTAAGCGCTAGAGGCATGCTTCAAGTCAAGCAAAGTTGAAGGATGGACTCATATCACTTCAAAGAAATTTCATATGAAGCCTACGTTGCATCCACAAATTCACCAGTCGAAAAGGGGGCAAGAAACCATTGTTAATACACTTTCAAGCCTGGATGAAGCTGAGATTGGCAACATGATCAACGGTCATCTAATTCAAAGGGTCATGGACTCGGGACGGGACTTAAATGTTGCCTTTAAAAAATCAGGGGGACTCCACACTTACATAGATTTTCGTAACTATAACACCCAAAAGGACGGCACTGAAGAGGAAGTCCAAGATGTCTTCCACATCACGATCCAAGAAGGTAAAGAAGACGAAATCCCCGAAGAAGATATCACTGCTGCGTCATCACAACTTGAGGATGGGGGGCAAGCCACGGTTGATGATCTCAATGAGCTCAACTTAGGCACAAAAAAGGAGCAGAAACCTATCTTCATAAGTGCGCTGCTAAGTGCGGACGAGATAGAGGAGTATTACCAACTGGTATCAGAGTACAAAGACATCTTTGCTTGGACCTACAAAGAAATGCCCGGCCTTGACCCTATCATCACTGTGCATCATCTTGCAAACTCAAAGACGCTATCGATCCGAGCTTATTCCACAAATCGGGGCAGAGATTGACAAGCTAATTGAAGCAGGCTTCATTCGAGAGGTGCAATACCCCAAGTGGATCTCCAACATTGTCATCATCCTTAAGAAATATAGACAAATACGTGTTTGCGTAGACTTCCGAGACCTTAACGACGCTTGCTCGAAGGACGACTTCCCCTTGCTAATCATCAAAATCATGGTGGACACAACCACTGGCCACAAGGCACTATCATTCATGAACGGCTCTTCTGGATACAATCAAATTCGCATGGCTCTCGAATACGAGGAACTAACAGCCTTTCGCACTCCAAAAGGTATCTACTGCTACAAGGTGATGCCTTTTGGTATGAAGAACGTTAGAGCTACATATCAACGTGCAATGCAGAAAATCTTTAATAACATGCTACACAAAAACGTAGAATGTTATGTAGACGATGTGGTGGTCAAGACAAAGAAAAGATCAGACCATTTGAAGGATTTGCGAATAGTGTTCGAAAGGCTGCGAAAATACAACCTCAAGATGAACCTGTTAAAATGTGCGTTTGGTGTCACATCCGAAAAGTTCCTCGGCTTCATTGTCATGTACCGTGGTATTGAAGTGGACCAATAAAAAATCAAGGCCATTCAAAGCATGCCTGAGCCAAGAAACCTGCATGAGCTGAAAAGTCTACAAGGACGGCTAGCCTTCATTAGACGCTTCATCTCCAATCTTGCAGGGCGTTGTCAACCGTTCAGCTGACTCATGAAGAAGGATGTTCCGTTTGTATGGGACGAAGCATGCCACAATGCTTTTGAAAGCATAAAAAAATATTTGTCAAGTCCACCTGTCTTGGAGGCGCCTATGCCTGGGAAACCACTCATATTGTACATCGCCGCTCAAGAAAGTTCAGTTGGAGCACTCTTGGCACAAGAGAATGAATCCCAGAAAGAAGAAGCGTTTTACTACCTCAGCCGAACTCTCACCGGCGCCGAGTTGAACTACTCCCCAATAGAAAAGATGTGCCTTGCCTTGGTGTTTGCCATCCAGAAGCTCAGGCATTACATGTATGCTTACATTATCCACTTGGTTGCTAAAGCTGACCTGGTCAAATACGTCATGTCCAAACCAGTCTTGGCAGGGCGACTCGCTAAATGGGTGTTGCTTCTTAATCAGTATGAGATCATCTACGTCCCAACTAAAGCCGTCAAGGGGCAAGCACTAGCAGACTTTCTTGCCGATCACCTAATCACAGCTGTTTGGAAAATCTCAGACGACTTGCCTGATGAGGACGTGTTCTACATCAACATCTTCCCAACATGGACGATGTTCTTCGACGGATCTGCACGAATGGACGGAGCGGGGGCAGGAGTAGTATTCATGTCGCCACGAAGGTAAATACTACCTTATTCTTTCCAACTAAGCGAATTATGCTCCAACAACGTCGCTGAATACCAAGCACTGATCATCGGGCTCCAAATGGCGATCAACATGGAAATCATAGCCCTCGAGGTATATGGCGACTCCAAGCTCATAATCAATAAACTCTTGACTGAATATGAGGTGAGGAAAGATGATCTTGTCCCATATTTCCGGCTGGCAACTCAATTGCTACAAAGGTTTGAGGCTGTAACACTAGAACATATGCCAAGAAAAGAAAATCAAATGGCAGACGCTCTTGCCAACCTAGCATCAAGCATGACATTAGGAGAATACGAAGCTGCAGACGTGTTAGTCTGCCAAAGATAGGTGATCCCCCTCATCATTGAAATGCTATTGGATGATACGAATGCCATCTCAGTACTTCCAATCGATGTTGAAGAATGGAGACAATCGATGATCGACTACTTAGAGCATGGAAAACTTACAGACGATTCTAGACACTGCTCTGAAATACGTCAACGAGTACCTCGCTTCCTCTACTACAAAGAAACACTCTACTGGCGCTCTTTCGAATGAGTACTTCTAAGATGCCTCGGTGAGGAAGAAGCCAATCAAGCCATAAAAGAAGCACATTCAGGCGTATACGGGGCGCATCAATCTAGACCAAAACTACATTTACAGCTCAAAAGAATAGGTTACTACTGGCCAAGCATGGTGAAGGACTGCCTGGAACATGCCAAAAGGTGCCAAGCCTGCCAATTCCACGCCAACTTGATGCACCAACCACTTGAGCCATTACACCCAACAGCTACTTCATGGCCATTCGATGCATGGGGATTGGACGTCGTAGGACCAATTACTCCAAAGTCATCTGTAGGAAAAGCTTACATCCTAGCTGCAACAAATTACTTCTCCAAGTGGGCTGAAGCCATACCCCTAAGGGAAGTGAAGAAGGAAACTGTCGTCCGTTTCATCAAGGAGCATATCATCCACCGGTACGGTGTGCCTCGCTACATCATCACTGACAACGGAAAACAATTCTCTAATCGACTCGTGGATGAGCTCTGTGAAAAATACAAGTTTAAGCAGCGCAAGTCTTCCATGTATCATGCTCCGGCCAACGGTCTTGCAGAAGTATTCAACAAAATATTGTGCAATCTCCTAAAGAAGGTGATCGGCCGAACAAAGAGAGACTGGCACGAAAGAATAAGTGAAGCAATTTGGGCATATCGAACGACACATAGGACTCCTACCCAAGCTACGCCTTATTCTCTAGTATATGGCGTGGAAGTTGTTCTACCGCTCGAAAGTCAAATCCCCTCACTAAGAATGGCTATACAAGAAAGCTTGACTGATGAAGAGAATGCAAAGTTGCGCCTTCAAGAGTTGGAAGCACTCGACGAAAGAAGCCTCGAACCTCAACAACACTTGGAATGCTACCAAGCACGGCTATCCAAGGCATTCAACAAGAAGGTCCGCCCAAGGTCTTTCCAAGCTGGAGATCTCGTCCTCCCATTACGTAGGCCTATCATCATAACTCACAAGACAAAAAGCAAGTTCACATCAAAGTGGGATGGACCATACGTAATACAAGAGGTTTACACAACGGTGCCTACTTAATCATGGCAGAAGATGACCTGAAGATCGGCCCCATCAATGGCAGATTCTTAAAGCGCTACTACCCCTAAAACAAATGCTCCATACTCCTGGCCCGCAAGAGCATAAACTGCGCATGGCATAAAATAATAAATGCATTTGAACTACGTTAGGACTTGATCCCTCCTCAACAGAGGGTACGTAGGCAACTTAAAACGTCAAAACTTCAAGTACAGTCACACCATCTAAAAAAAATAACACTTTGAAGATTGAAGAGCAAATTCAAGAACATAAATACTTTATTTCTTTGAAAGAATGAGTCGGCTCCAAAGCCTTATTAAAAGAAGGAGCTTGCTGAAAAGATCAGACTTGAGCCAGTGACGAGTTTATCGTTGCTAGCTGATGAGCTCTAACATCTGGACTCAACTTCTCCAAGGAAATAGCACGCAAGGAAGAATACTCAGTCGAGGCGGCCATAAGTTCGGCAATCTTGATCTTCAAGGATGAAGAATCAATGTTAAGGTTGTCAATCACATAAACAAACTTCGACAAATCCTCATTGAGCAACGTAAGGTCTTCCAGCGGACACTTAGAAATCTTCTCCTCAATATGGCTCTTGACCTCCGTTGCCGCACCAAGACTGATGCGATGGATGAGTTGCTTAGTACCGCTAAGGTTCGGCCCTCTCAAAGAGATCTCAGAGTTAGCTGGCAAAGGTGTTGGATGCATGACAGGTTCTTGCATACCTCCACTTACACATGGCTAACTCAGGAAGTTCGACGGATTTGGAACAAGCTCTGCACCAAGCGGATCCCCGATCTCCCTATCTGTAGGTTGGTCGCCTCCAAATAGCATCTCCGTATAGGAATAAAACTTTGCAGTTGCCAAATCAAAATGACAAGAAGGCCCAGCCTAAAGAAGATAAAGAAAGATGTTAGAAACAAAAGCCAAAATGGTGAAAGCAGAAGAAATCACGAGAGAAAATGAAACACATACATCTCTCTCAAATGGTTCACATTGAGGAGACCTAAACACTTCTTTCCTCTTATGATGAAAATTGACATCGCTGTCAACCTGAACACCTTCAATTGGTCGCTTGTTTGAAACTTGTCGACGCTGCTGCAAAATAAATCCATCTTCGTGCGAATCAACTTCATATCCCGCCTCTTCAGAAGCATCTGGGTGTCGAGGAGACAAGCGTGAGCGTTGAGGAGCTAAGGCTACAGGTCCATCTTGTAAATGAGCCACACTCGCGCAATCAAGAGGTACCAGTTGCATAGGAACCATAGGACAGCCCTCTCTCAACATATCATTGCCTGATTGAGGAGAATTGGTACCACTTGCCATCCCCAAGTTCTTATAATGTACCTTTGACCACCAACGTACGTAAACACGGGTCACTGGATTACTCTTGAACTCGTCATTGGCTGGCAGCGTGATAACAACATTTGTACATACACGGGTACAAGACTCCCAATGCATATGACGGCTTGCAAAGATGCTGATTGGTTCTTTTCCTTCAGCTTACCTGGCATGTTTCGGACAAAACCAAATTGCTTGCTGAAACGGTGGGGACTATATGGCTGAACAATGCATCGGTCTTCTTGCCGCAAAGAAACAAACCCCAAGCGGAGACTTATAAGATAAGACAAGTCTGAGAAGCAGAGATGGGAATCATTTACGATGCCTCGCCGCACCGAGCCAACTCTCGCTGAGGGGTCCATCCTCAAATTTTCACAACTTTTAAACAGCGCTCGCGCCTGCAAATCATCAAGGCTCTTCGCGGGAAGCACGCCAGAATACTTCGTCATCAAAGGCCCCATCTTAGCTACAGTCGATGACGAAGGCCTTGACTTGTCTAGAGTCGACGAAGAAAAATGAGTGCCAAAGTATTCACCTAACCAACCATACACATAGTGGTAAGGAAGCACCGCAGCCCGATCTTCAGTGCTAGCCGATTTCGAAACAATGCTCAAGCCATTGTAAATGTTGGCTAAAACCGGAATAGCAAGGCTAAAAGACTCACCTACAGCCATCTTGCTAGCAACTTTGAAAACTCCAGGACGAACTAAGTCGACGTCGCCTGTTAGGAAAACAAACTTGCAAAGCCAACAAGCTAAGAAAGCAGCTAGGTAAGACTTCTCCACATGCTCTGATGCTTGCCAAGATCCTCAAATGCTCTTAACTCATCGGAAGAGCGGCGCCTGGTTGAGCCAATAACACCGGATGGGTCTGAGTTCCCCTTTGGCCTAGTGGTCTTGTTACGGCCATTTTTCTTCAAAGGCTTCTTATACCTCATGGCCTCCCAGTACCAAAATCAGATACATGAGGAAATCCTCACACCTGATTTACCTGTAACATCTTGGAAAAGCTTGTGATACGCCCAAAACAAACAGCGGCAACTCGCAGGCAATCATCGGCTATTGCAAAGAGAAAGTTGCTCCGCGCCGGGAACGACCTCGTCGTAAAACTTACCTTGGATCTGCAAACCTTCGATCTTGTGAAGATCCTAAAGTGAAATTGACATCTCCCCTTGTGCTGTGTGAAGTGTGTTGGTCGCCGAACACCAATGCTCAAAGAACGCACGAATGACGGAAGGATGGCGATCATAACTAAACAAAGATGCGTACACAGCGTGGTAAAGGCCCACGTTAGTAAGCACATCTTTAGATCAGCTTAAGACATCTTCAAGCCACTCCTAATAAAACTCATCAAAGACGACCTCTCCAGTAGTCGATAAGGTACCATTCCAAGTTATAGCTCTGCTACAGATGTGATCACTAAGATGCTTAAACGAGGCCGAATGATTATCACGAGCATAGTGTGAATGATTCAAGATAAGAACCCTCGATATGCACGCCTTCTTCTTTGTGTTTGGCTGAACAGAGTCTACCACCTCCCAAGATACTTCGGAAAACCATGACTTAATATGCATGGAGTTGTCTTTCGCGGGAAGAGCAAGTGCCTTAGGACCAGTCAGCGGCGCATAAAGCTTCAACGTTGTTCCCTTATCTTGCGAATCGTCGTCCTTCGCAAGAATGGTAATGGTGTTGCTCTTAAAACACTTGAAAAACACCATGACTGCAAAAAGAAAATCAGCCACAAAACTTAAGCAGCACGGCAAATAAGGCAGCTACAAAGCGGTCATTCAAAGCACGTTACACTGGCGAAGAAAACTAAAATGCAACACAAATCGCATTGCGCAATCCCGCTGCAGGTTCTTGCACAGCACCACATGGCAGCGCACCACCGAGGGAAAACTATGAACAAAAAGCACTACACAACCAAACCCCGTTGCAATCCCTTACACAAGTACTAGGCAGCATAAAGCATAGGTACACCCACGTCCTGCTCACCCCGCCACCAACTACCACGTCTCTGAAAGACTTCATGAGGATCCCAGCATCCTGCTAAAAAAATCATCAGTGGGATACACACATTTTATATATATATGCACATGTATAGACGCATAATATTACAACGCATTATATTACATTATATATATATATATGCAAATGGCAAGGGGGGGACAACAACCTGCAACATATATATATATATATATGCACACGGTGGGGGGACAACAACCTGCAACATATATATATATATATATATATATATATATATATATGCAAACGGCAAGATGGGACAACCACCTGCCACATACATATATATATATATATATATATATATATATATGCAAACGGCAAGATGGGACAACCACCTGCCACATACATACATACATACATATATATATATATATGCACACAGTCAGATGGGACAACCACCTGCCATATATATATATATATACACACACACACATGACCCTAGAAATCAAAGGTCGTCCTCAGGATAAGCCCAACTCGTGTAGAGGCTTCACAAAGGCACTCTGAACTCGTCTTCTTCCTTCACCGCAGCCTCTAAACTGGCTGTGCAACGAGCAGAGACCGTAGTGCAGCCGTCAAAGTTGTCCTCAGCAAACAGAGACTGCAGTGCAGCTTTCAAAGTCATCCTCAGCAAGCACTGCACACAGTCATGGTAACAGTCAGCAGCACCACGGTGCAACAAGGACGTGAGGCAGTGCAGCAAAGATGACAAGGCAGTGCAGATGGCTGTGCAAGGCAGCAAGAATGCAGTGGCTGCCCAATGGCTGTGAAATGGTTGAGCAATGGCAGTACAAGGCAGCAAGAAGGCAGTGGTTGTGTAGTTATGGTGTACAAAGAAGCTAACAAACATGAAGCAGCAAGCTTCGGTGCAAATAAAGCTACACTTGATAGGTTAAAACTTTCAAGCTGATGGAAACGGAATAAGGATCAGATACATGTCTAAAAGCCTTACAGGAAGGCTTATTTATACACAACAGAAATTGAGGCATTTAATCAACGTTACAGAGCACATGCAATGAATGATGGCGCTCACACATGCAAGCAGCCTACAGAAATCTTTTGAAGCAGGGAAAACCTTTAACGAACGTGCATAGCATATATTTTCCTGACACTGGAAGCAGGATATTTGGAGAAGAACAAGGATATCCAGCTTTAATTGTATTTTGAGATTATAGTGCAACTATCATTTGCTCAACCCAATGGTTTTCCTCTTCTCTACCCATCGCCCAACAAATCAATATAAATAACAAAAAAGGGTGAAATCTTGGTGGATCAGCACCACCGAAAAGCAAAGGTGCATGTGCACCATTCCAAAAAGAATAGAAAATATATATTTAAAAAAAAAGGTGGAATCTTGGTGGATCAGCACCACCGAAAGGCAAAGGTTATGAAAAGAAAAAAAAAATAATATATAAAAAAAATTAAAAAATAAAAAAAAGGTGGGATCTTGGTGGATCAGCAC